>NW_021132158.1:193946-325377 GCF_004193835.3 Ostrinia furnacalis | reverse complement strand
GTTTTATATTTCACTGCAACAAGTTTAAAGGAGTAAAGAACACCATTAATACGATACAAATTCCCATATCTCTGACAAATTCTAGAATGCTTATATAGTTAATTAAAGTATATTTTGCGTAAGATGGGTAAAAATATTCCAGTTAATTTTCTGAATAAAAGCTGGGAAGACAAGACGTCAGAATTAATGAGGTGTACGGTTTCTAGACTTCACTTCACGATTGGTTGGTCAATGTGCTTCCTCGTGATATTTTACTTTTCGCTGAACATTCTATATTAATGTTTATCTTATTTTAGCACCGGAGTGGACTGAAATGCTCATTCAAAAATATCTTTAGATTGGTGTACTTACAATCAGTCCCTAGCAGTCAATCGCTTAATACAAAGCGCTGTACGCTTCCTGTTGTTGTAATTAATATGACAAGCCAATACATCTAGTTGAAATCTATTAATTTGGTCAACCTACTGTACGCGACGCACAACTCATTTGTAATTATTTACTAAGGTACAAGCGTCCCCGTCTGCCCTTGCCCTTGCCTCAGCACTCCCTCAGCACTGGCCCATTTATTTATTGTCCTGAAGCAGTGGTAGGGTTAATACTGGGACGTGTAAAAGTGCTTTTTTAAGCCTATTTACAGAAATAAATGAGTTTTACTGAGTTTTTACTGAGTTTTACTGCTCTACCCGCTTGGGGTTTCAGTCTGTAGCAGTGATATATGGATAAAATCTTAACAATTTTGAAACACTCCTTACACTAATATGTAGAATTGAGTCCCCATCCCAATATACATATTACAAAATAATACCCTTTATCATCTGCTTAAAAAATATCTTATCTTACTAATATTATAAATGCGAAAGTTTGTATGGATGTCTGGATGTTAACAATAACATGTTTGTTACTCTTTCACGCAAAAACTACTGAACGGATTTTGATGAAGCTTTACAGTATTATTGTTTATAACATAGGCAATAATTTATAACGATCTGTGACACTAAATTTCAGCCGGGTGAAGCCGCGCGGCCGCGGGCAAAAGCTAGTATTTAATATATTTTACGCGTATGAATAAAGAGTTATTTTTAAAGTAATAACTCACGGAATTCCCATGGTCTTTTTCATCTCCTAATTGTAAAGCATGGTGTAACAATACTCTAGGTGACGTGACGTGGATTAGCCATTACTACTTATTTAACACTGGAACCTTCTCTTAGCTATAACCGTCTACCCGCTTCATCTTCATGGGCGTACGTGACATGTAAACCCGCCGTGTAAACGACATTAGTCCCGGGAACATACAGGCTGACGGCAGCACCTGTTGGCGTGATATATTATAGCTAGCGCGCGCGATTGACGATAGAGTCAATTCCGCGCCGATCTATCACGATTCCCGCCAGACATTTATTCAAAATCGCTCTGTTTAAAGCGCTCAAATAATAATCTTCTACCGCGCAAAGCAGCTTTCATCATAATTTAAAAACTAAAGCAATTTTTGAATTATAAATTGTTTTCAGTAGCATTAACGACCTATTGTTCTCCACTTTGTCTACAACACAATAGCACATTCTCTACCACACCCTCGTTAAATGAGACCAAAGAAAATTGTAACCTCACAAATCCGGTTCGTAATCTAAAAGGAATCCCGTGTTCTTAAGGGATTGAATGAAAAGAACATTTAATCCAAAATCGAACGTCTTTATTTACATAATGCTTGAGCGTTCGTCTGTTGGGTACTTTAACGGGCAGTTCGATCCCACTGAAAGTGAAATAGGTTCCGCAGATAGCCCGAAGGTCCGCGTAAACAAACAAAATATTCGGTATCTGCCCTACATCACCAGAATTAAATGAGGAGTGAAAAATGTACCTGTATCCCGGTATAGGCGTTTTTGTTCTCCGGATACGCGTGCGGGGCAAATTTGAATTTATGTTGCCCATAAATTTTTTTCCTCCTCCGGCAGAATTATTGGCTGTGCAATATATTGCCATTCGGGACGTGCTGCGGCCCGCCAATTTAAAGAATCATCCAAACATTTTTACGACTTCTCGCAGGAGCAATTTTCTTAATTCATAACCTGATCTTACCTAAGGGATAAAGTAAGAAATATATCGACGTGGATGTAATAATCGAAATACCTATCTGATAGGATTTCGGAAAAATCAGAGTACCCAACTGGCGCTACTGGAGACTGGTGACAAAAGAGACTCCGTTTGCACAGCGCCTTATACAGGGTGTGGTTTTGTAAAACAACGCCCAGTTCAGGGGTAGTATACACGATACTGATGCAAAAAAAAATTTTTACCTTAAATTTTCATGGAGATAATCCATGAAATCAAGAAAATTGTATTATTACGCGGGCGAACTCCCCGCTCTCCCGGGGCGGCGGCCGCATGTGCTCAGTGGTGTAGCGGGGTACGAGGGGGTGGTGCGGGCGGTAACAAGCACCATCTCGAAAGTTTTAGGAGACGTTTGAACAAGGTTTTTAGTATTAAAGTAATAGTTAAAATTTTATTTATATTTTTCTGGCAATTACTTTCATGTGTTCTACCACCCCTGAGATGGGCGTTGTTTTACAAAACCACAGCCTGTATTTTATGAGTGCACTCACCTGGGCGCCCACCATGCCTTCCCTGAGCCGCGGGAGATCGGTATGCGAGTACTTGGAGATTGACCACGGTTCCACGATGGTCAAATCGGTGTCGAGCTCGAATTCGTTGATCTGGTTCCTCAAGAATTTGCGGATGTTCCACGGCAAGTCGTTGTGCCTGAAAATAAAACCTTAATTAGTATCTAAAGCCATTTATTAACTACAAAATCCAAATATCTTTTTAAAAAGATTTTTCGACAGGGATGTTGAAACCATAAAAATAAAATTGAATCGATCAAGTTCACAGAGCGATCGAGAACGTAGAGTTGGTTAATAAAAACGCGTTTCAATTTAGACGGTTAGTGTCAGATTGCAGCCGTACCGTTAGTTCTTTCCTGGAACACAAACTATCCAGTTTGAATTCTTAGGTTAGGTTGCACCATCTTACTTTAACTTACGGTTATTGTTATGTTACGGTCAAAGTCAGTTGGTGCAACTCAGCCTTGCACTGTTATTTTACTTGATTTCATTTATTTTATTTTGAAACATTACAAAACAAAAAAGAGGAGCTGAGTAGTGACACATTGCAATGGGACATCAATCAGTATACAGCAGCATTCAAAGAGGAACTAAGAGCAGAGTGACTAAGACTGGGTTGCAGCATCTTACTTTAACTTTGACAAACGTCAAAAATCTGTCAAACTCCATAAAAAAAAAGCACTGGTTATCGTTACCGGGACCGTAACGTCAAAAATCAAATCAAAAAATATTTATTACCCTTCACAATTTAGGTACACAATACAATAGAACTAAGCCAAGGATTTCTAACCTAAAGTGCGAGGGACTGGTGCCTGAAATAGGTTTCAAAAGAGAAACCTGTGCTACGGGTCACCAGGCCTCACCCCCGGAACGAATGGCGTTATATAAGGTAATAACATAGACGTGCATGCATTAAACTTACATATTAATAGCTTAACAGAGAAGACTGAAGTGTGAATGTGTGTGTCGTGTGTATGATGAGTGTGAGCGTATAGGTTGTGTGTGTACAGAAGAAGGTGAGTGTGCGAATGAATGCGAAGGTGTTTTTCTATCTATCTATCTATATAAATAAAAATGAATTGATGTTCGTTAGTCTGATTAAAACTCGAGAACGGCTCGGCCGATTGAGCTGATTTTGGTTTTAAAAAGTTTGTCGTAGTCCAGGGTAGGTCTAAACGGAGAGCAAATAAGGAAAAATTGCGATGGCTTATTTATTGCCTTTAAGGCGGAACAGAGTTCGCGCAAAAGAAGGTGAGTGTGTGAATGAATGCGAAGGTGTTTATTAACAATAAGATTAAAGGGACAATTAGGCATATAAACGAATACACATAGTACGGGATGTTTGGGAATCATCTTAGGGGGCGAATTAGTTGTTCTGTGGCTTCATAATCCAGTGTTTTAAGGTGCTGTATGACTTTTTGTTTGCAGCTAGAAGTGGTCAGAGAGTAAATTTGAATTCTTGTGTTAATTTTGTTATAGAGGAAGGGGCCTAAGAAGCAGAAGAATTTTGTTGCAAGTGTAGTTTTTAAGAGCGGAACTATACAGACTGTACCTTTCCTGCGCTTGTCATTTACTAGGTCGGGGTTATAAGGTGTCTGCTTGTGTTGTTTTATTATGACGCGAAGCACGAAGGTTTGCCTGACCGTGAGAACATCCCAGACCCTATATAGCTCGGCAGTAGGGAATCGGAAAGGGAGACCGGCAGAAACCTTAAGGAGAACACGTTGGGCTCTTTCAACAGGTAAGATGTGCGATTTAGCAGCACCACCCCANCTATTTGAGAACCTCTGGATAAGACCAGAACGCAGAAATTTTCGTCATCTAGTAAGCTATAATCACGTACTTAAAATCCAAAATTTCAAGTCTGTTGGTCATTTAGTTCCGAAGTTAAGCGAAAGCAAAGTTTCGCATTTACGACACTCACTCATTGATAATCATCAAAATAGAACTAGTACTTCCCATAAAGTCAGAGAGCTGAAATTTGGTACAGAGTTAGGGTTTAATGGCCACATAAAGGGAAAACTATATAAAATAGGAAAATCGAAGATCTGGAGTAACACCACATTCATAATAAATACTACTCCGGCACCGTGGTGTTCGCCTGTATCGCTCACCGCTAGATGGCGCTAGCACTAGCAAGCGGTGTCCAGATTTTTTTCCTTTCTAGAGCCCCCCGTCGATTAAGTTGAATGTTGTGTAATTTGCATTTCGTTGATTTCGTTTATTATATTGTAAGGTTCGCTAAGGTTATGCTATTAAAACAATTCTGATTCGTTGTCCGTTTTAAAGGTCGTTGTGTTTATTTGTGTTTAATATCGTAAAAAATGTCGGTAAAACGACGACGTTAAATAATTTTGCCACTTTCTACAAAAAGAAGTGAAATCCCACCAAAAACATTCTGTAAAAAACTAGCCAAGTCTCGATGGAGCTGCTTGTTTATCTCTAAAAGTAATGAAATCTAGACAAAGTCGTGCCAAGTCTATCAATGTTGTGTGACTTGGCCGTTGAAGGGTACAAAACCAGGTAATCCATGACACCATTGCACCAATCTGTCGCCAGAACCGCTACCCATTGGCGATGGAAAATTGCCACTTGGAAAACGTTGATTCAATAACCAGTCAATTGTAGGCTTAATAAAGCTGCGTATTTAAATAATACTTATTGTATGATTATCTTAATAAAGATTGTTCAACGGCCAAGTCACACAACATTAACTATAATAAAAAAGAAATCGCAGTAAAGAACCATAGACTTGGCACGACTTTGTCTAGATTTCATTACTTTTAAGAGATAAACAAGCAGCTCCATCGAGACTTGGCTAGTTTTTTACAGAATGTTTTTGGTGGGATATTAGGTTACAGAATTAACTGGATCTATAGGAAAATTTAATGTTTTCAGCCTCCATACTAAATGAATGCCAACCAAACAATAATAGAAGTATTAAATTTTTTTATTCAATAATAAACACTTAAAATGAACTCGTAATTGCATTCTTATTTAAAATTATTCTTGGAAAACATTGGTTTTAGGCTTTACTTGCTATAATATTAACAAATGCATTATGACATGAGTGTGCCATGACTGTGGCTGTACTAAATGTATGGAAGCTGGAAACATTGAACTTTCGAATGGATCTAGTTTATTTTGTAACATATTATTATAATTGGTACCGTTGGATAGAGCTCGTGAAACACTTTCAGGATCAGTAACCAGTTTTTGAATATCTTGTATAGTTTTTAATATTATGTGGTTTTACTAAATGTATGGAAGCTGGAAAAGTTGAATCCCATCAAAAACAATACTTGTAAAAAAAACCAAGTCTCGCAACTCAGTTGTTCTACGGTAAAAAGTTGTGAGATCCATGTAATACCAAGTCCAGGCCAGGAAATCTTTAAAGTTTTACATAAATATATTGACTTGGCCATCGCATGACGTGTTTGTAAATTAAATTAGGTATTTAGTCTATTTTATTATTTAGTATCAGTTTTTCGATATCTAGTATAGTTTACAAATAATCGAGTGAGATCACTTAACGTTTCCACCCTGTATACCTCGTACCACGTGTGTTCATTTAGAGGTCACACAGACGATAACTCAGCTGCAATGGCTTAGTGGCAGTGTACGCTTAACTGCTATTTGCTGGTGGCTTTGTTGAAAGAGCATTGCCTATGTTAGTATTGCGTGTGTACTCGTATTGCATGCCTTATGGTTTCTGATCATGATACTAATAATTTTAGGCCAATTTTATTTAAGTGTTAGTGGTGTATTTGTAGCAATTAATTATTTACTAACAAGCATTATAACTTTACAACAATATACTTGAGTTAATTATTGTAATAACCTGAAGATTTAAGTACTTATGTATAAAGTAATAATAAAGATGATGGGAATAATTTGGAAGTAAGTTTCTTGCAGAGATCTCTCATTAAAACTTCGCAAGAATACTAGTATAGCTAAGTTTTATCACGCAACCGAAGTGTTTAAAAATTCTCCAAACCATGTTCTTTTTTATGTTATATGTACCTATAATGATAACTACACTTGCAACATGTACTTTTATGAATAAAAAACACGTGATCAAAAATGATTTATTAAACCTTTGTTCGACAGTTCAAAAATCTATTTTCCTAATGCCCTACTTTAATCCTAATTTAATCACGGATCCAATCTAAGAAGGGGCTCACCGGAGTTCCCACTCCAATGGCCACCTGCGCTTCTTCAACAACTCCACCGATACTGCCCGACTGCACAGCGATTATTCTACCGCCGTGCACGAGAGGACCTCCACTGTCCCCCGGCATTATTTCGTGCTGCTCCCCCTCACATTTATAATGCACATACAACGCTGGAGTATACCGTTTTTCAGAGTTCGCATATGTCACTACACCTCTTCCTATACGCAATGGCTCATGCTGGTACGCCATAAAAATATCAAACGCAGACATTTTATTGTTGTACCTTGAGTTATCAAACCCCATGTACTCGACAGTCAAACCCGATGCAGATTTGTAGTCAATTGCTGAAAGAGTCCCGAATTTTGAGATTGGAACTTCATCGACCAGCAGCTATGCTATATCGTTCTGTACCCAATGATTGTACACGTATCGGTAGTTCGGATGTCGTATCATCCTGAGGACTCTGCTGAATGTTGTGGTGTCGTTTCTAAGGAGTGTCACATCGCCGTATCGTATTACGTGAAGGATACTCTTTACACAGTGAGCTGCTGTCAAAACCCAAGTATTTGTGATCAAGGCTCCTGAACCAATCCGATAGATATCAAGTCCTCGTATGATTCTTTCTTCTGCTTCTAAGGATACTACATAGGGATATTGGTTATCCTTATCAGTGTCTCCATTAAAAACCCTCGGGGTGTAAAACAACTCGTTTCTTGCATACAAATTGGCTATCGTTTGTGTGATTATCACAGTCTTAAAAACATCGTCGCATGAGGGTCAAGAATTTAAACATTTTACCATGAATGAAATTTATCGGAACTTGTTATCGTGGACAATGTTCCTACTGTATTGGCTAGTTTTATAGTGTTTGGTGGATATAAAATATTTTATTTTCGCATACATTATTTTATTTTACGCAACAATACACTGTTTCATGAATATTTGATTCAGACTGAATTTTTGTTTTAACAAGTTTAACTTAAGTTTTTTTGCGAAGTAGGTAACTAAGATTACAATAATACCGTCGAGACTGGGTCAGACATACTAAATTAGTTTTTTGTGTTAGGATATTAATCCAGTGCCTTTGTGTATAAAGAATCAGTTTTATTTTGAACGTCTTACTAGCCCAGATATTAGGGTAATGATCACTTTTGAGTAAAAATCTACTCAAGCACGACGTAATGCGCCATTTCAACTCGATGTAGCACTGTTATTATTTAATTATGAAAGAAAAAAAAATGAGTAATATTTTCTAATTATCTGTCTGACGGACAAATAATTGAAATTTTGTCATCTAGCCTATTCCTCATACAAAATGCACAATATGCTTAAAGTCTTTCCAGGTGATTGGTCTTACATCCAATAATAACTTACCCATCAGTAAGGGGCACCTCTTCCAGGATCTGCTTGGCAATCTCAAGTCTCTCCCGGTCGTACGACGCTGCGGCCACGACGGCGGTCACCGCAAGGAGAACGCACGCGACCGCGCGACGCTCGCACGACGTCACCATCCTGACTGCAATAAAAAAACCTTTATTATAGGTCGCGCAGCAAAAGTTGAGACAATAAACACGAGCATTAATCTATACATATACTTTTGTCACGCTGACATCTTGCGTATTCTGACTGATTGATGTGTTCCGAATCCAAATATTACATCAGTGTGAGATGTGTTCGCCTCAAGTTTTATTGCACGACCTAATACGTCATTTAACCAGCTAAATGCACACTTAGCGTGAATAACCCTGGTTAAGCTATAGGGATTACAAATGCCATTTGCTGTCGAACGGTTTTCCGCGTTACGAGTGAAATAATACCCTTCAATCGAACCTTCCGTCAACCCCTTCATCCATTTTCATACGCCTAAGAACTGTTAAATGGATTTCAAGCATGATTCATGTGGTAGTTTCAGGCCACAGACGACAATCGTTCACGTCGGAATGTCCTTAACGTGACGTTGGATTGACGGGAGAGCGACGGCCTGCGGCCTGTTGCTGACGTTGCTTCATGTCGCCTCGGTCTGCGATCTGTGACAATTATTATTAGTCGTCGTCTGAATTAGGACGGTAGTTGTGATACATGCTCGACTCTCTTGTACAGGACTTACCTATATGTATTATGGCGCCCTGAAAGTTCTGCCGGTAAAATTTTGTATCATACTAATCAGGCAATTTATGATACCGCGTGAGATTGTAAACTTACAGTGCAGTGGGTTGTCGAAAAAAAAGGGTTAAATTTTAATCTAACTAGGTACGTCAAATTATAATCTGACGGAATTCACAATTTTTACGGTGAAATGTGTATGCGAAATAGGTCTTCTATGTGGTAAACTGTGTTAATATGTAGAAACTTATAAGTATCACGTGTTTCATAACATTGCGTCAAAAAGCTATTTTAATTCACAATTTGATAATAATTCTTGTTCGTCAATATGTTACATTTCAAGGTACCTACTACTGGAGGTTTCAGCATATATTATAAAAACATAATTCTTAAATACTAAGTATTTTTCGCAGTTCTATGAAATTGAAATGAAAAAAGATTTTTCCACGTTCATTGTTTAATACTGCTAATATTTTTTGATTGATTCCAAGTTAACACCGACAATATTGCCGACATTTGTGAGAAAACAAATGCCACTTATTTAAATCAGATGACATTTTTATCAGGAAATTAAAAGTGGCATAATAATTAAATTAAACAGAAAGGCTTTTGGCCTTACCTGACAACAGGTCGTCATTTCAAACGTAAAATAATTTTAATTTCAGCGTGCACTATGCGTTCGCATTAGTATTTAAGCTTGGAAACATTTTTGTCCCATGTTAAAAAAAATAGTTTTTCTAGAATATTTTCTGTTATTTTCTTCCTCTTCTTTAAGATAAGAAAGAAAACAATACGTAATAGTCTGATGGTTTTTTTAATAATACACCTTTGTCCAGCAGTGGATGTCTTTCGGCTGAAATGAACACCCCCAAGGTGTATTAAACTAAACACCTTATTAACTACAACGGAGCGTACTTAAAGGTAGGTATAATAGTCTTCATATTTTATCTTTTTTTTTAACTTTTGAATTAGCGCGTAACCGCGTAAGGTACCTACGAAGGAACAGCAGTATTTAATCAAGTCTCACTATCCACCAACGCGCCCTAAAACATGGCATTACGTCGTTTGTGAGCATCATACGCCGAATCTACAGGTCACAATTATTATTTCACACCTGTACGCGGCTCATACGTCAAATGCAAGCACCGGAGGCTGATAGAGACACTGTTATACGATTTACTCAAGTGGGACAGGGATAGAAATAATAACAATGTCACCACTACGGGCAGGTAATCCCCGGACTGCGATGGAATACGTAATAAAGGTTTGTAACAGGGTCGGGCTTTAAATGTAATTAGAGGGCGACACTGCGTTTTTTGCCTATAAGCGTATTGTCTCTGGGCGCTACTGACAAGGATCGGCGATGATTAAAAGGTTTCATAACATTAAGGAGTTTTCGGCAATAAATTAACGCGGTATCAACGGTCGTTGAGGCGCAGTTTTTGGCGCTAAGTAATGAGATTAAAAAATACCTGTCTTAAAATTACAAAGAATAGATGTTTTTTGTTTGGGAGGTCAAACTCAAGTTATGTATATTTATAATATTCACCATTGCCTGAATAAATGTCAATAAGTTATTTTATAAAGAATTTATTTATTTATTATTTAAATCCCAAGTGAAGACACTGACACTGCATCCAAGTCGTGTGCTAGATTGGCGTGGGAAAGGTAAAAAACATTTTGTTTCGACCATCTGCATACTGAGTATTCTTTTTACCCACTGGTCACATCTGGTTAGAAAGGTGTTAGGAGGGCGTGTCATGCTGAGATACCATTATCTTTTCTTGTTATTTTCATTCATCTAGCTTTAAAATATCAACATAGGTTTGAATGTTTGGTAAAATGAAATAAAATAGTGCTTTTTTCCTGTGATGCGAATTTCGGCACGCGTGCGGATCTGGTCAGCATGCGGGGTGCCCGCATTTCATTATTTTCCTATTACGTCATTGCATGTAACCAGCGCACGTCACAGATTAGAGATATGCAGAAGGGCATTTCTACGGGGACGACCGATCGACCTACTGGGGCGAAAAAAGTACTTTTAAAATTGAAGTACGAACTTGGAAAAAATCACACGTATTTATAGGACTCTTGACTTGATGGAGAGTATATTTAGAAGACCGCCAGGTTTTACATCTTTCCTTAAAAAAATCCGAAAGTTCAAAAACGGGCGAAATTTGGCCTAAAATGGAGTGTCCGGTTTCCAGAATTTACTCATTTTTGCTTCATAACTTTTGAAATAATAACTTCCCCATTATGATACCCACATTCACAGAAAAAGGGATAGTTAATAAAGCCATATAAATGAGTTTATTTATTGTAAGTCCTTGGGTTATAATACAGTAACACATTTAAATTTTGTCCGACGTGTATGCCTCAATTCCGTGATTTTTACTTTTGTGCTCCTATATCACTAACTACGCACAGTATGAACACCCACGACTGATTCCCATAAACTAGCAGTTGCACTCGAGTGGTCGAGCAGTATGGAAGAGGGATCTGTCGCTTTGAGGAGCATTTTTCAGAGGTTTGAAATCACTCAGAAATTTTGGTCACTAGTCATTTCTCAAACCGGTGTGCGACATTAATAATGTTCATGAAGTATTTAATGAGATTACTGCTGAATTAATTAAGTATTTGACTGATATCTGCCATTACGTTTGGTACAAATTGTTGGAATTTATAATATTTCCGAGTAATTTGATGAAATGTGATTTTTCCTCAATTCCGTGGATCTCAATTCCGCGGAATATGGGGCATCGAATTGAGAAAACACGTACACCGAATTGATATTAAATGAAAATTAGAGACTTTTATTGTGCTATAAATTGTTTGTGTATCTTAAAAAAATAATGAAATCAATAGAGCATAATAATAGGGTGAACTACCAATCAATGGACCGTACTAGTCATTGGACAGAAGACAATAAAACTTATTTTTTGAGGTTTCATTAAAAAGAATACACTGCTATTGCTATCTTATCAAAATCATTCTTCCAGGTTCTTCCCTCGACCTTCACCAGATCGTCGGTCTACCTAGTGGGGGGCCTGCTCACTAGTCCGTGGTTTCCACTCGACAACTTTTCAGTCCCAACAACCATTATCTGTACGAGCTATGTGCCCCGCCCACTGCTACTTGATTTATGCAATTCTGCGGGCTNATAATACTAAAGCCTTTTCGGAAACAAGCTTGTTCGGAAGACTGGAAGTCGTCGAGTCTGCGAGCGAGATGATTCGTAAGGACTCTCGAAAACAGCTTGTAAACACGCCTCATAAGTGAGATGAGTCTATAATGCTATCACCACACCTCTATGCCATGCCGAAGGCGTGTTTTTTCCCCTTTCGAGAATGACGGAATTGAACTGCTTCTGTAGAGCTTTTAGTACCGGCGTAGCTCAGCCATGATGCCGTAACACCCGGTGCCTTGTTGTATTTCAGCTGTTTGAGAGCCATTTTAATCGTGTACAAACTGACGTCCAATATATCTTCGGTATAGTGTCAGGTCAATCTAGCTCTTGGGTCTTGCAATATTTGTTTTATGTTTAAGGTTGAGAATAACTAAACAAAGAGACCTTTTATTTAAATAAAATTAAAATAATATATAAAAATTAAGAATTTATAGTTCCTTATTAAAAAATTAAACATATTGATTAGGATTTTTGTTTTATTCCATTGGTATTTCAGACACATAAACCTAATATGAACCATCTAATTAATAGACCAGCAGTCAGATATCAAAACGTTTTAAGTATTTATTATATTGATTATTGAAATACATTAGGTATTTCTTCATAATGTCATCAATTCTAAGTTTGCGGAGCGATTTTTATATTTGGAGATTCATTTCTCAATTCCGTGATTCATTTTCTCAATTCGGTGCTCTCTCAATTCGGTGTTTAACTTTTCTCATAAACCACTTCACAATATTTAGTGACAATGCTATTTTTACATTCAGAATGGAGTAAAATTTATTTTTTTGTATTGAAACTACTTCAAAAACTAAATATAAATTTTAGCACCGAATTGAGAAAAAATACGCCGTGCTGTAGAAATGCCCAGAACCGCAAGCACGTCGAAATCCGTATTACAGGAGAAATACACTGCTGTATGTATTGTGAAATTGTACAACAAAGATAAAATGTACCTTTGTGTTAGTAGATGTAATAGAAGTCTATTAGACGTCACAAACATAGATTTGTATGGCTTGTTGAAATGTTGAGTGAGAGTGCCGTCTTGCGATATGGAGACACTAATGAGTCCTTTGATGTGAACTAAGGTTCTGCGCACATTGTTGCTGAGAGTTTGTGCCTACGGTAACCACACGAATGAAAATGGGAGGAAGTCTATTGTTATGCTTGTTTAACTTCATGTATTATTTTTCAGGTCATTAGTTTTCTTACGTGCGCACACATTATCTAGAATTATAATTACAGAAATAATGACTTTTACATTTATAAAATCATAATAATTATAATTTTTTAATCATCACACAATACCTACACAGGTCTTCGTCCCACCCAACGATTCAGTATGAGTGACATGTGTACTCCTATGTAGTAAAGTATCCAGGTTTACACTGCATTTATGTATATTGTTGTTTGTGTGTGGTATGTGTCTGATATGCCGTTTCCCGTACAAGTTGCACTGGGAAGTCGAATAATTTTTCAATGATAAAATACCAACTTAAAATGTTTAGATTCTGGTGTTAAAGAAGTTAACATGGTCACCGTACTAGCAAAATATTCTTAGGTATTTGTGATTCAATTGCCTTCCAGCACTTACTACCCCAACTAAATGGAAATACTCGACTGAAGTAACTGTTGTGTACGAGCGTCGAACTTTGTTAGCTCGACTGGCTCGACACTTGAATATACGGTATCCAGCAATTGGCTTTTAAAGGACTTATAGGTAGACCATATTCGTCTAATAAATGAAGTGTATTTAACACGGAATTTATGTGGTTCGTTATAGCTTTTACTCCCCTATGTCCACTATAATCCCTATCCTACGTTCCCACTTGTTCTAAATCGTAGCACTAATGAGAAAAAGTTTCACTAGTTCTAACGTAGAACTACTTAAAAGAACTAGTGGGAACGAACAAAAAATATCTACGTCCTACATAGAAAAATACATGTATACTTATATTATTACGCATGAGGCATTTTTATGAGGCGATTACATCCTGCTATTTACTATGTAAAGTGCATACTTAAATAAACAAAAGCTAAATGCACTCAAGAATCAATTTTCTTATTTTCTGCCTCGACCCAAGCCATAAAATCACTGCACAAAAATTAGTTTATGCGACGTCCCGCTTGTTACTACGAGTAATAGAATCTCGTGGCAATAGGGTTGTGACTAAATCAAGTACAAATACAAATCCAGAGGGGGACTTGGGGACACCAGGAGTAAAGGCTGATGAGGACCATAATAATATGGATGCGCTAAGGATGGTAGAAAACATTGACGTAGCGCGCTTCTCTTCAGAGCGACCGGCGCTAAGCCCGATCGCGTATAAAGATACTATTTGTTTTGCGAGAATCATTTTGACAAGATGTTCACTTTATAGAGGTTGACGGGTTTATCGGTTGTTTGTCATCTTTTTGTTTTCAGAGGGATGTCTTTCTATTACAATGAATTTATTGTAGTAGTCAGTTTTGTAATCTGAAGCAAGATTTTCTTGAACTTCCTATTTATTAGAAAGAGTTATGAGTTTAATCAGTACAGGATTCAAGGCCACATTTTAAATATGATCTTTTGTATGTTGACCTCTCGTTTTAACTCTATACTGTATGAGCGAGAGGTAACTCTTTTGTCTACCCGCAAAAGTTGTAAGTAGAAATAATTGCGATACTTATTTTCCGCGAATGAAGAGAAACGAACGAATGAACGAACTAAAAGAGTTAGAGCTAAGGAAACGAATGGGAGTAGTTGGATCTGTCAAGACGAAAGAGCAATTAATAGTAGCCTCGGCGTTATTAGGAAGTGTTAGTGTGTTGTAAAGAAAAGAGTTACGTCACAGAATTAGTTGGTGGAAAGCTTTTTCATAAATTCTCGCGTAAATTTAAAGCCGACCGCAAACCGCAAAGAAATGTTGCATCCGCAGATCTACACCGTAGGGTGCTGGTGGTTTTTATGTATGTATAAAAAAATTACGACCTTTGGGATTTCGTAAGGGTGTGCACTCGTTCTTTTAAAAATATTAGTGCGACAGGTATGTCAGATTAGGGGTCTGTTCCACCACTTGGTGATAAAGGCTATTAGAATTTAACTGTCATATTAGGTAAATACCTACTTTCAAATCACAGGTTTATCAGCGACCAGGTTTGTTTATAAATAAACTGATTCCAAATGTTTTCCAGTCAAAATAGCAATTTCACATTTTTCCTTGGAATTTTCCAATCTTTCCCTCAAGAAGAGGGTAAAAGTGATAACAAGTACATTTCTATTTCCTTAGATTATAATCGACCATTGATTGCCCTGAGTGAGGCCCCGACATCCGACACGTTTCCGCTGCAAGTTTCTCTCATTAAAAAGTTTTAACGCAGCCAATTAATGTTGTAACTCGAAAATATTGCCTGTTAAGAATACTGCGAACAAAATATTCAAAACAATTTAATAATTGCTAGAGCGTCACAAAATTTTAAACGAATATTAGAAATTAATTAAATCACTCTTTACATATGAATATGTCTCCTACTACGAGTAAGGCCCGGTTTTTTGATTCGTAGTTAAAATAACCAATAGTCAAATTTGACAGATGTCAAATGACAAGTGGTTAAATATCAGAAAAAAATGTTTTTCGAACAATGGTTAGCTTGACTTTTGGTACATTTTTTAACTATTAGTTAACATTTTGTTAATATTTAACCATTAGTAGCAAAATTTAACAATTTGTTATTTTAACTATGAATCAAAAAACTGGGCCTAAGAGTGTTCAAGTCAGTTTCTATATTGTATTCAAGTTTATTTATCACTGTACCTCCTGCGCATATAAATAACAGGCTTGTCAAATTAAGAGAATATAAAATCCTTCATCATGTCTATACGAGCCTAGTAGTAGTTGTGTATTCTTTCACACTATACTATCAATATGTAACGGAGAGTTTTCAAGGTAAAAAACAGGCTGAAAAACTTACCTCCTGATAAAAAGTTCAGGGGTCGACTTCTCCTCCTTCGACCTGAAACAAATTAAAATAACATTCAAAGAGGTTTTTAAATATGATTTCATGATAAAGATACTGCTAAAGTTACTCTAGAACAATTTATCAGCTCTTACGGCAAGTAATGGTTTCTCAGAGACGACAGAATGTGTTTTAGTAAGCTTTCCGTAATGTATTATTTCTAGGATACCCTTTCCTCTTGATATTCTTTCTTGAATTTCCGTGTGAACATTTTATACGTTTATAAAAGTCCTTGTAATACTATTCTTAGCCTAAGTTACACTACAAGTACGAGTATAACCGGTGTTTATGTATAGAGTTCTTACTTTAACTTAACTGGTTAAACAATAATCAATAACTTAATATTTTAAACTATTTTTTAATATTTATACGAGATAATCTCAATATCGTAAACAAAATTTAAACAGAAACCATATGTATATGTATATAGTACATAATGTGAAGTTTATGTTGTTGTTATACTTACATGGGAGAATAGGGACTAAAGTTAGTAAGACGCCTAACCAAGCGCGGTAATACATCGTTAATCATGTCGCAACTAACCGCATTTTGCCGTCTGAATGTGAACTTTATTACAACTACATAAGGCTGTTTATATGACACTTTCGCTATTTAATTTGGAGCTCTATGGTAGTTGCGATAAAAACCGTGCGCTCGTGATGGTGTTGTTAAACGCCGTGAAAAGGATTTTGGGCTTTAGCGCTGTTGTAACAAGGCAAGCATTAAAATGTACCTTTGACTTAAAAGTTGTTGTGTACAAATCGCGGCTGTTTAGCTGAAAACGCATAGATAATATTAAGCAGTAAGTAAGTTAAAGTTTGCCTTATTCTGTGACGAAGAACGTCCAGTTGTATGTTTTTCACAGAGGCACAGGTAATATGTAGCTTTTAGAAGGCCGACGTAATGTAAGACTATAATCTTGTTGAATTTGTCTTGTTATCTATTGGTTTGGCTTACCTACACTGGCCACTAACACTAGAGACATAAAAATTCGTTCATACAAACATACTTTGCTGCTTACTTAACTGCACTGTACCACGCGTTTAGTAAGGCCTATTAAGCACAGAGAGATGCGGCACGAACACAACGATGCATATTGCGGACTTCCGGTAGTTTTCCTGTACTTTTAGGGCCTGTAAGCCCATCCTGATTTCTGAAGCATGTATTTCCTGGCAGGAAATTTCTCGAAATAACATACATTCTTTGCGTAGGCTATTTAGCTTAGGGTTTCAATTTGTAACACTAAAGGTGCTTGATCAATAAGATAAATATTAATTAATTTTCTTAGGCTGAGTTGCACCACCTAACTTCTACCGTAACTTTAACGATAACCGGTGCTTTTTGTATGGAATTTGACAGATTTTTGACGTTTATCAAAGTTAAAGTAAGATGGTGCAACCCAGCCTTAATGTGATTAAACCTTAAAGTTTGTAACACCGAACTGGATGACAAGCTAAAATAAAGTGTTCTAAATTAAGAGTTTATTGTTTAAGCTCATTGTTCTAGACTGGTGGAAACGTAATTTATACTTTTTGTATAATATAATATATTTTTTTACTATCAACATAGTAAAAAATATAATACATATTTATGTATCACAAGCGAATGGCCCAAATAGGGGAGAGTTCGGTATATTGTACCGCCGGGTAAATTGTACCACCCTCATATTTCCTAAAGTATTTATTGAATGTCTGTAATGGCAACACTCAGCGATACACAACTAAAATCAATTAATATCGGCCATGTGGTTTTTGCCGTGACAACAAACACGTGTGTTTTATTTTGAAAAGTATTTTTTCATTGTTTTCAAGTAACTTTTGACAATACATGTTTAGTTTGTAATTTTGTTAAATTTAATCACAGGGTGTTTCTAATATATTATTTAGAAGCGTAAATTAGTGTGGATTACAATTATTTGAAACATTTTTCGGTATTTATAAGCTATATTTTTTACCGATTTTTTAAAAGCACTATCACCTAGTCGGCTAAATTGTACCACATCAAGTTGTATGGAACTTTACCAAAGGATTTTGAAATTTTTTTTAGTAAATCATATTTTGAAGTTATAATAGCGTAGTTATGTTTGACTAACAATAAATGAAAGCAAAAGACTGGCAAAGTAGATTAGGTACAAGTGTGCGTTACGATAATTGGAATTACAAAACTTGTACTCAAAATCGTGATAACGTGTAAAACAATATCGATTGTCTATGTTATTAACTACTGTTCCTTTTCGTTTCCTAATTTGTTAAGAATGTATCGTATAATATTTTGCCATAGTTTTTTTATAGGCTTGAAATTTATTGAAATCCAATTTAGTAACCCTGTGGTACAAATTATCGAACCGGTTGGCTAAATTGGACCGAAGCTCTGAACTCGTACTTTGTTGATTTGTGCTAAATATACAACAATCATGTTAATTAATACTTATGAAATAGTAAGTTGAATAATGTATCTTTTATTATATACCATGGACATCAGCAAAAACAAAAGAAAACTATGTGTAAAATGGGATTGAAAAAAACTGGACCAAATTAGCGGACTCTCCCTTAAATATTGAAAAACATTATCCTCCTTCTGACGCAGTCGGGTAAAAAGAAAATAAAGATGTGCGTATTTCCATCAAGTTGGTAGCGACTACGACGACTGCTACGAGATTCAGCTCGTAGCAGATTGCTACGGGGCGACGCGTGACGTAAAATCAAAGCGGCATCAGATTCATACAAGCAAAATGTATGCAACAATAGCCCCAACTGTATCGGTTTCGGATTTGAGATTCGAGATTCTAGGAACTAGCTCGATCACTTCGATCCTTGCCGATCGCCTGACTATGGTGATGAACTCACTTCAACACAAGCATATACTCGTATTTTGCGTTAGGAAGCGTTAACAGGAATATTGGTCACTGAGCAATACAAATAACTAAAACTCTTTAAAAACCTAAAAAAGAATACCACTTCGAAACTTCGATTTTCTCTCACATCGAATAAATTAAAAAACTATTTATATGATGATGTAAACACAATCAATAAAGTTACAGAATGGCCTCTAAGTAGCAAGCAAAGCTAATTATAATTTATAGTTTCGCACCCCCATTGAGTTTCTGAGGAGGCATTATGATTGATTGCTCATGTTTATTATGGGAACAATGTAGTCTATGGTTTCTGCGAAAACTATTAAGAGTATATTTCTGCAAAATTAATATAACATTGTAGGTAATTAGATAAAAATAAAGGCATCCATCTATTTTTCCTGTAACTGAGTACATTTTGGTGCTTAAGCATTGTATTAAGACCTAAAAGAGTTTTGTTATGTAAAATAAATTATGAAGAGTTACGTATGAACATTTTCAGTAGTTTGAGTGATCATGTTGATCTTTGTATGTACGAGTAGTAGGTAGGTACCTATGTATTATGAAAAGAGATGTTGAGCCTTAAACCAAGACGTAAATAAAGTTCAATGCCTTGAGGAAAACACGTAATCTTGTGTAAGATTGGACTGCTGTACCGCACCGAATGCAACCAAGCAATAACTGGGACATGGGCCAAACGTGCCTCCAAAGCCGGGTCCAATTTGAACCGGATAAACGGATTCAATCAAGTCTTTGCCTAATTACCTGGGCACTAAAGTGTTTTTTGGCCAACTCAATGTTTTCTCATTTCTGGCGTCAGAATGGCTGGAAACTTCCCTCGTAATACTTCTTGCTTGTTATCAAGTTATAGTTAATAGCAAGCACTTAATATGTACGAGTAGGTCAGCAATTAAGTGACGTCGACCGTGGCTTAAAAAATCTTAACCAATTGATAAAGTTTTAAAGAATAGCAGAGATTTAACCGTCTCTGTGGTCTAGTGGTAAGACCACCTGCTTCAGACGCAGAGGTCCCGGGTTTGATTCCCAGTGGGGGCAGATTTTTCCCTTTCGTCCACTAGGATCCCCTAAACCGATCCCCCAGGGGATCCCCGCGAACTCATCTGTGGGCAGATTTTTCTGCTCAGTGTGGTTGGTGGTAGGGCTTGTTCTAAGTCCGCCTGGCTAGCTACCACCATCTTACCTAAGTCTGTCGCCATAACAACAATGTTAACAGCATTTTTGTGTTCCGGCTGTTAGAGGTAAGATAGCCAGTTCCTCCGTGGTTGAGGATTCCGGGTGAAGCTCGCTTCCACCTTCGGCCTGATCGTCACTTGCCATCAGGTGAGTTACAAGCCAAGAGCTTCCTCGTTGTGGATAAAAAAAAAGATGCCATGCTATGGCCGAAGGCACTAACAGCGATGTATGTATGTTCACCTGGTAAAGCGTGTACCTCCCAAAACCAGATGATTACGTTACTAACTATAGGTACTGACTTGACTTGAATTATTCAATCTTATTACATCTCAATTCAGAGTTCATTTGTCGAATAACAGCTATCGGTAAATATTTCTTCCGCCTGAATAGGCGGTTCGGGAGCCAGCTGTTTAGTTTCAATTTAGTTTACAAATTAACAATTTCATGTCGTTTAACTACACTCGGCATCAAATAAAATCAAAAAACCGCACCTTCCGCGACGCGAGCTTTAAAGATTTTCTTCTGACACAATCATGGTGCCCCAACAATATTGGTGTTATTTGAAAGCCCAATAAATAAACTTAAAGAAAAATACATTTAATTTTTTTATAAATTAACCTACCATAAATGTGATGTGAAAAAAGGCCTCACCTCTGGGACCAACTTTTGTGGTTATTAAACCAAATAATGCATTCCATTTCGGACGGTACAGATATGTACCGCGCCGGTTCTCCCCAATCCGTCCCCCGGACACGGCCTGAGCCGAGGTCCGAGCCTACCGTGGCGCCCTCAGGCCGCGTCCGTAATCCCCTCGATCGGGCCCACTATAGTGAGCCCGCCGTAGGCTGGACTTTGGTCAGGCCTGGCTCACTCCGCGCGGTACATCGATAATTACCTACAGCGAAGCGCCCCGCGGCGGGTATTATATCAGTCGAGTGTCACGCGCGCGCCCGTCAGGACGCTGGCGTGCGTTGTAGTATGATTATAATTCTATGATCGAAGTATTATTTAAAAATGGACATAAAGAGAAAGAAATATTGTGCGGCGTTCGGGTGTTTAAATTCGAAAAGAAATCTACCGGATTTATCTTTTTTTTCGCTTCCCAAAGATGCTGAAAGGTATGTTGACCATGTAGGTAATCAATAATTCTTAGGATAGTATAGGAACCTAACCTTCTATGACTACTGCTCAGAATGCGTTCGTTCGTTTCAGCCAAATGACGTCCACTGCTGGACAAAGGCCTCTCCCAAGGTTTTCCATAATGAATGCGTACTTACCTACATACGTACCTCATTACAAATAAGTAGATTAATTATTTTTTCACTAGACAGCAACCCTAACAGCGTAAGAAGAGTTCAGAGGCACGCGATAGAAAGAGACAAAACTTGTAGGTGAATAAAATTGTAGGTACGTAGTGCTGTGCGAGCTGAATTCCACTGTATCGCGTCGCAGCAAGTCTCGCATTTATTTAAATCGTCTTGCGGAGTAATCCTTCTGTACCTGTACTATTACTTATTCTGTGCTTTGGTCCAACACCGCGGTGGGCAACCTTCTAGTTGGGTTCGCCACTGATCGGGCGCCTTATGCGCTTGATACGGCCCGATCGCCAAACGGCTAGAGTACCTTCAGTACTCGCCACTCTGCCCAGTGAAGCTGGAAAAGCTCTTCAAGCTACAAGCGTGCGTCCCTTCAAAAGCGATTAATCCCAATTTGACAGTTTTATAGCTATAAAAGTTGGCTCAAGCGTAACTACCTGTCGCTCTAAGAAGAGACTCTCTTTGGGGTAAAAACCTTTCCTTTAATGAAATGAAGTTTAGATCTAGGCTTTCAAATGGTACCAGTGATGGTGGGAAGTGGGGATGCATACGTTTGAAAAGTGCTTGTAGCGGGAGGTGCGATTTATTTGATGCCGAGTGTATTTCACGAACTAATTAGGGTTATTGGGACTTTTGCATTTATATCTCTAATGATAAAATTTATTAAATAGTGACAGCCAAGATCTATGTTATTATGTAGTTTGGATAAACACCAATCTCCTTGTGAAATTATTTAAAAAAATCGAGTTCAAAAATGTAAACGCTGGTAGCGACTACGACTAATGCTACGAGATCCAGCTCGTAGCAGATTGCTACGGGGCGACGCGTGACGTGAAATCAAAGCGGCATCAGATTCATACAAGCAAAATGTATGCAACAATAGCCCCAACAGTATCGGTTTCGGATTTGAGATTCTAGGAACTCTAGCTCGATCACTTCGAATGACTTCGATCCCTGCCGATCGCCTGACTATTGTGATGAACTCACTTCAACACAAGTATAATTATTATACTCGTATTTTGCGTTAGGAGGGGATTAACAGGATTATTAGTTGTAGAAATAACTAAAAATCTTTAGAAAACCTGGAAAAAATGCTTTAAACCTTCGATTTTCTCTAACATCAAATGAATTAAAAACACTTACATGATAATGTAAACGCAAGCAAAGCTATTATAATGTATAGTTTCACACCTCGACTAAGTTTCTGACGAAGCATGATTTATTGAACTGATAAGGGTTATTAGGACTTTTGCATTTATATCTCTTTTTTTTCAAGTAGTTTTACAGCCAATATCTTTTTTATTATATAGTTTGGATAACCACCAATCTCTTTGCTCCAATAGTCCAGTTATTTGGCACAAAATAATGTACTTACCTGGAAAGTTTTCCGGGACATTTATAGATTTCGATGTGTCCTTTCTAAATCCGAAAAGAGCACATCGAATAAATGTACCAATTTTCAAACTCCCGGAAAAGTTTCCAGGTAAAACTACCAAATAACTGGACTACAAACTAAAAGGTAAAACTAAACGGAGCTTTCACGTGACTATAAATAATAAACATACTGGCACTTGTCCCCGGTATGATTAACTCCCATTGCAGTCAGAGTTACCAGACCATACCATTAATAAGTTACAACGTTTAGTAATACAGACTAGCATAGATTAATTGATACCGTTTTGTATCTGATTGCAAGCTTGTTGAACTATTAATTGGTTTCGATATTCCAGGAAATCGTTAAAGGTTAGTTTAACAGAGCACCGGTTTACGGGTGATCAGACGATCTATCATTAATTGAACATAAATAAAGCAAATTTTGTTATACCAAAACTACGCACCACGTTGTTCGACATAAACATGAGTGCAAACAGTTTTAGGGCTCTTTTTCACGGAGACATTACGTATTTCTTCTGAATCCCGTTTAGCGAACATGTTGTTTGCAGATGTCTCGCAAAAAACGTTCGAATATGGAATTCGAATTTTAAGAGCCATTTCACAAAAATATTCCGCGCGAATTTAGGTAAAAGCTGTCAACGCAACGTCAAAAGAGTAAAAAGAACGCTGAAATGGACAAAAAAATCTTGAGCCGTGACCGTATTAAGACTTGATTTAAGTTATTAATTTTAAGGTAGAATGAGGTATTCAAAATTGATTAATTAATTTAAATTTTTAATAGAGTTTATTAAGTCTTTTATATTTCAATTCATAACGAAACACGAACAGGTTCGTTCGTTCGTTTCAGCCAAATGACGTCCACTGCTGGACAAAGGCCTCCCCCAAGGTTTTCCAAAATGAACGGTATAATATGTAAAATATATATTAAGTACAAAATAAAGACAGTCACATAGTGAAAAATAAATCTGCCCCCTTACAGCTCCATCATCGGACCCTGGATACGAAATATTTGTCAAGGTGAATCACACAAGCCTTAACTCCATAGGGTTCTATTGTTTTGTTACGGAGGTGGCCATTGCATCTTCTCCATCTGTCTGTCTGTCTGTCTGTCTGTCTGTCTGTCTGTCTGTCTGTCTGTTACGCTTTCCCGCTTAAACCTCGCAACCGATTTTGATGAAATTTGGCATAGAGATAGTTTGAGTCCCGGGAAAGAACATAGGATAGTTTTTATCCCGGTTTTTGAAACAGGGACGCGCGCGATAAAGTTTTTCTGTGACAGACAAAATTCCACGCGGGCGAAGCCGCGGGCGGAAAGCTAGTGTGTATATAAGTTGAAATAAAATAAATAAATAAATTTGAAATCAGAAAATTGGGTGTGTTATTTTCGTTATTATTATTTATATTTGCCAGAGAGCAAAGCTATTGAGGAGGGTGTCGAGGAGAGCCTCCACGTTCTCACATAATATGAAAACTCTTGTTCAATTCGGAAATAACTTACTAAAACCTTTTAAAAACAATTTACTCGGTATTATAACATGCCACGTTTATTACTTGTAACTTTTAAATCAAAAGCAATACAGCTCTTTTGTCTTTTGTGATGTCCATGGCAATAAATGTTTCTTTCTTTCTTTCTTTCAATATCCTACATTGCGGTACTTTTACTTCAAAGTAAATGCTAAGCTAAGAGCCTGCAATCTGCGATAGTCTAAGCATTAATTTTATAGGAGGACTGGGCTAAGCTAATGGAGGGATTAGGAAGAAGTTTTATGTTGCTATACCTACTGACTGTTATAATAACAGAATTCTGCTACAATCTTTTAGGTTATACTCGTAGCTAGTAGCGATATAGCTAAGCTTAATTATTTAAGTGAAGCAGTAAGTAATAGAGTAAATGTTTTAATTTTCTCATAATAAGGGCCAAATTACAAAGTATTTCATTTTATTCTTTTTGTAGACATTAATGATAGTAACAGGGTTTTATCACCACTTGATGATACTCACCTATAGATAGCGTACTAGGAACGTATCTGTCAAATAAACTACAACTTTGGTTTTACAAGTTTCATTGAGCGAGTACGAATGCATTGATGTGTGTAAATGTGTTCTAAATCAAAGCACAACAATAGGAAGGAAATTTGTCTTTCTATGTACTCTTTTCTACTGTAGCACACTGCTTACGTACGGCACCTAAGATTCCACAAGAAAACTCAGTCCTAATGGAAATGTTGCCAACATATCGGCAAAACATTTTTAGACTCAGTCATGTTATGTTACATGCTTGATGCTCGCATCAAGTATTCTGTGGACCATCTGTACCATTTCTTAGCCATTGCAATATTCTGAACACTGACACACGATTTGTAAGAGTACGAAACAAGAACGGAAAATAAGTAACCTACCAAAGTCATGTCGTGTTTCGTTGAGGGTTTTAATATGACTGTTGAATTTATTTAAAAATTGTACAATTAGTTCGCGTAGGCTATAACCTCACTTTCACCTGTGGTAAAATTAGATAGAGTCATCCTCCTGAACTTAAGACTTGACGATAATGATGATTAGTTGCTAAGACTCTTGACAATGTTATTCCCAAACGAAAATAAAAAAATCAATATTTCAATAATGGTAGGAATTGTAAATGATAACACTGGTCAACACATGTTTTTTTTCCTTTAATTTTTTTTCTGCTATTGGGTATGTCTATGGCCCTGATTATAAAAAAAATACTGGGAGATCGTCAACAGCTTTACTTTTTAAAATATAGAGTTTTATTATTTTGACAAAAAAATACGAAAAAATTATACATTGTGTTGATAAAATATCTATTGAACACTAGCAAATGATCTTTTATATGATTTCTTTGAATAGACAAGTTTGAGTAGATCTCGTTGCAAACTCCAGCAATGGTCTGCCATTCATATATGATCACCACCACCCCTGATAACCTTCTTCCATTGTCCGAAAATTCTAATGACATCTTTTATCCTGCTCCTCACTAAACTCACCCACATTTTGTGGAAATCGATATTAATGCGAGTACATGAAGTGTATTTTTATGCCCATGTTGCACCCTAGCTCTTGCAAGTTGGATAGCATGCTCTTAACAATTTCTTTTTGCTTAGGAAATTACTTTTAACCAAAAAAATGAATTCTAAGCTTAGGACTGGACTTTAGTCATTGATTTCTTAAAATTACGATCATTTACCAGTTGCCTAATGTGAGTCCCATCAAAAATTACCAACATTAAAGTTTTCTGTGCTTAATCCTGAAAACGTTCATGAAAGAAAATTATAACATTCGTTACTTTTGTCAAGCGCCTTCACAGACTGTTTCAAGATGCCGAGGTTAATATAAAGTGGTGGAAGTACGGTGATACGGTCTTGGCTAACTAAAGGCATGTTTATAAATTAGTTTGTATCAACTTTAGCTGAAAAGCAAAAAGTTGTGTGTGCGGGAAGCCGCACTGGTCAAAATTTTTGTAACAAATGCTTTTGTTTGTTACGACTATTCCAGATACACATGAAACGGGACTTTTGTGTAGCCCCTTTGTTGGCCTAAAGTAAGTTACCTATTCTCAGAACACAAATAACCCATTTGTGGTCTTGATTAATTAATTTCAAATATTTATTTTAAAGTGTCGATGTTACGCAGTTTTCATGAAATGCGATAGAGGTTTTCGACATTTTTCAAATATTATATTTACCACAAACATAGCAGAAGCAATCTGGATTAAGCACACAACATCTTCATAACGAAGCAATATCGAAAACACCAACAAAATATTTATTTTTTGTCCAATTAAATCAAAAATCTAAGTAAAAATATTAAATGAAGGTAGATAGCTATAACTCATAAACAAAAGCTGTTAGAGTAAAACTGTTGCCATATTTAAAAAATATGCGTCAATTTGAGATAGAAACAGAAAAAAAATCACAGGAAACAAACAATTTTATTTTTTTTGTTGACCAATGTAATTTCTCGTCAAAAAATCAATTGAGAGTCGTTACATGTATTTAACTTTTGTATTTCGTGACTATTGACAAATTGCGGCAATTCATCGGCAGTCAATCAACTATACAAGTACTATCGGCAGAAGAAACAGGGTGCGGTGCTTCTGCCCGCGAACAATGTGCGCTGATTGCGCGGCGCCACTCGACGCGAATTCTAAACTGCTTCGAAGATACAACTCGGTCTAACTTGGTTAATACTTATGTGACAGTTTTAGAGCATTCAGGAATATTTGGTACTTGATTTTGAATTATTCAGCGAATTCTATATGGAGAAATTATAAAGCTATAAACTCCGTGTAAGATCTGCAGTAATGCTACTCGGACTGACAATAAATTTGCACATTGAGTTGAAGGTGAACACTGCAGATTTATATTATAGAAAATTAAAAAGACACTACGTAAAACGCTCTCTTATTACCACGGGATAATACCTAATTAAACCACTTCTTGAACGAGAAAATAGTTTATACCTACTTAGTTGCTTAACTACTTACTTGCTCGTCGTTAGTGGGATAAGTGCTAACCGCGGGTATACATATAAATTAACGAACATGTATTATCTGTTTGTACCTACGTAACTATACTGAGGCCTCACCCCGACCTACCCTTATCTTTGTTCACTTCCTTACAATTTAAGGAAGTACGTCGACAAAAACGCTCCTGAATCTCTCGGATAATCCATTGTGAGACTTACAGGCCCTTTTACTCAGTCTTACATCTTTGGTTACTCCATTGAGATGGGTTCGCTTAGATTAAATGTTGAAGTAATTATCAAAACTACATAATGAAAACATTCTCTAAAATGTGGGATGTTGTAAACCACGCATACGAGTGTGTATTTTACTAACTAAATCAGACTACAAGTTTTAGTATGTGCTTTAAACTTTAGAGTCTAAAGCATTTTAGAGGAGCAAATACACAAGGTGGTTTTTGGACTAAAAGCACAGATTACTAATAAGTTACTCTAAAAGGCTTTCACCTGAGAATCGATAAATCAAAAGTCGAGACCATAATACACTGGCCTGAAAAATTAAGTTGGTACTATCGCAGTGACCTCAACTTTCTCTAAAAACTTTTTATTCAATTCTAAAGAGACATACTTCAGGGTCAACTTTAGTCCTTGTTTGTTTCCAAGTTTGCCTAAGTTTATATTTATAGGCGGGGACTGTATCCCACCTGCGGTACTTTGACCTTTTCATATAAGAAAATCTGAGGGCACTGACATTTGCTTAGGACACCATACAATTTGAATAAAGCGGCAGAAGCTATTCACGGTGGCGGGAAGTTCACACCAGTTTGGGGGCAGAACATCAATTGAATGTAAATGTATGATGTATTCGTAAATACATTTTACGACTTTTTGAAAAGTAAAGCGTTATGATAACATTGCAGCAAGCCCACGTGATATGTCATTGAACACATCCACAGCCACATATTTAATGACAGCGTAACGGGGAAATATCATCGCATTCAGAAATTCAACCTATTTGTTAACATTATCATTATTTTTATTCTATATAAGTATAACTTGAAAGATATCTTTTGATTGATCCTGGCTGAATAATCAAACCGCTCTTTCGATAAGAAAAGATACATTTCTATTTCTAGTTTAATTCCAAATTGAACGAGTTTGGATGCTTTTTAGACCAGAGATCGATACCGTCTCGACTTCTCTCAATGAATCCGTCGAACGAAGTCTGTTCGAAGTCGTTCAACTTTTTTGGGGGGTGATATTTTGTGTCAAATGCAGACGCTTTATAACCAGCTCAAACATCTATCGCCGCTGTTTTCTAGAGAATATTCTTTATGTGGTATATTTAAAAAATATTTATTTACGATTTAATAACTACGAGTACATGAAAGCTCTAAACAGTAAATTAGGTATAAAGTTAACGTTCACGTTAGCGGCTAATATTCTCAGAATGATTACATCCGTACCTCGAAACTTTGTTCTTTTGTTCTAGGTAAATTGAATCAAACACATAAATGTTTGTGCGATACAAAGTAATAGAGATTAGACAAATAAACTCGGCTGCCAGCGGCAGTTTTACACAAATTATGCTAACGGAGTTTGTCATAGCAACCGCGGAGTAGTATTCACAATGTTACGATAAATTAAAATGAAAGTATATGTTTTTACACGACTGCACCAGAAGGAGGTTATGTTTTTTTACCTTCTAATCCGTTATGTGCGTTTTTTTATCTATATAAAATCATAGCACAAATTCTGATTATGTCAGAATAGTCAGGAAGATTAATGCTTCATACTTCAAACCTACTTCACGATACTTTATAAGATACGAAAATTTCGCCTTAAGCTTACGCATGTTATATGGCACCTAACATGGTTCGGTGAATTCACGAGAATTTGAAATGTAGAGAAAATGTAATATTTCTCTTTATTCAAACGAACGGGTTTACGTTACGCGTACTGACTTTTATGCAGGCAGACACTAATAATTGAAAAAAATAATATTAGCAATTTGTAAATACAAATTAGGTAAGTATTAATAACCTTCAGCCCCTCGTGGTAAGCTAAAGCTTGTTTTACGAGTCGAAAGGCGGCGGCTTGCGAACCCGCGTTCCTCGGATCACACAAGTCGGCCAGTCCGACCCTTTTACCATTCGGCTAGTGGCTTCTAAAATAGACTTGCTTTACTTGCTTCGTGTAGTGTTTTAATAGGTCCCGCCAATGTGGTCCCTTCTAGTTTCATGCCCGAAGTGCGAAGTTAGACAACTGTGACCATTTTGGTGGCAAATATAATTCGCAAAGTGGATTCGCCGCGAGTGTACAAGTTGGTGATGTCGAGGGGCGGACAGTTGCTCTTCCAACTTGCCCACTTATAGGTTCCGCGTCGGAAACTTCACGCGATACGTCTTGGTACGGCTAGCTTCATGCTCCGCCTAGCTGTATGTACAGTACAGCACGTCAGATTATAAAGTCTTGTTGCAAAATAGCACTTAATACTACGACATACGATGCGAATACTTAACTAGATGTGCTCGTCCTCGCCAAGGTACTTACTTGGAGAGGTAGGACGCTTATGGATCAGGCAATCGGACATGTTGACTCGGTACGACACGGTGACGTAACATTTACTTTTCTCCTCCTCCAGAACTTATAAACTTTGATACTGGTATTTTGATAATTTTTAAAAATATTGGTGCTTTAATATAAACCTGGTCATACTTAATATTTTATTTTAATAAATAAAAACGGTTCGTTTCGGTCAAATGACGTCCACTGCTGGACAAAGGCCTCCTTCAAGGTTTTCCACAATGTACGGTCCTGCGCTGCCCTATCTCTACTTATAAATCCTATAAATCTTTGACGTTCATTCTAATATGGGAATGGTGAATTCTAAATAAACAATTATTTATTAGACCAATATTTTAAGCCACCTTTAAAATATCATACATTACTCACAACAAGAGATACTAAATTAAGCACACGAACTGTCCAGCAGGTGGTACTAAAAGTTCGCGATAAAAGCTCGCGCTCTCAGTAGTTAGTAATTGTTACAGAGCATGGAACAATACTTTTTATACAGTTAGAGTACTCCACCACATTCCGTCCACAGTTAGTTATAACATACTTATCAGTTGTTAGTGATTTTTAATCTCGTTCGTTCGTTCGTTCGTTTCAGCCGAAAGACGTCCACTGCTGGACAAAGTTCTTGAGTGGCGACCACGAGCTGGAAGGCGTAGCGTGGGCAGGCCTCCAACTAGGTGGACCGACGATCTGGTGAAGGTCGCGGGAGGTAACTGGATGCAAGCGGCGCAGGACCGGTCTTTGTGGAAATCCTTGGGGGAGGCCTTTGTCCAGCAGTGGACGTCTTTCGGCTGATTTTTAATCTGTTTAACAAAAAATCATTTGATTTTTGTCGATCGTGCTTTGTAAAAGTATTGAACCTTAAATTCAAGTTATTTACATGACATTAATTTAAAAGGGATGTGTAAATAAATAGATATTTGAACTTGCTATGAGTTAATATTCTTAGCTTGGCTTGACGCACTACCGTGTATCTTTCCTATTATTACACATTATGTATATTGTTAAATATGTCGGTAATGTTGAAGTTCTGCCTCTATTGTTTAAGTTGGCAGGTGGTGAGAAAGCTCATAATGGAAAATGACGATGGAAATGTACTTACATCATAAGTCGACAGCATATCAGATTGTATGAGTATATTATTGTTCTAAATTCACATCTATTAGAACAATATAAGAATGGTAACTGTACTTAGCTTGATGCGTCATTGGGTCGATGTGAAAATCATTGGGGAAACAGTAAAAACACGAAATATTAACAAAACTATTTGCACTAGCAAGGAGTTCTTGATTAGTTATAAAATCTCTTTTATCGGTTATAAGGTTACTATTTTAAGTAACTTATATTGCACATTCTAATTAGGTACTTATTTTCAGTAAGGAATAAAATCAAATTGGTAGAAAATCCAATCCATTAGTAGGAAATCCCTATTATCCCCATAAAGGTTCATGTACACGCCGGTTTTTGTAGAAGTAACTTCGTACAATGATATACGTGGGTCGTCTGCGCTGGAAAACATTACAAGGGTAGCGCAAATCTACTCAGCAAAAGGTGTTTAATATGTTTACTCTATCCTACTCTTTTACTCATGGCAGCGACTTAGTGTTAAGAACAGGGACGGGTAAAACGAAACGTAAAAATCTTTTGCAGTCATTACGGCTATTAATCTCAGGTTATCAATAAATTAATAGATTACGAGTATATTATAACGTGGCAGAGGCAGATCAGACTTTATTTCCTACTAGCGGCCGCCCGCGACTTCGTACGCATGGATCCCGTTTTACCCCCTTCATCTATCTTACGCGGTTTAGATATTTCGTACAAATGTTTTTTCCCGCTAACTCCCGTTCCCGTGGGAATTTTGTAATATCCTGTTGTAACTAAGCTTTAAGTTTACTAAGGTACCTGCATGCCAAATTTCAAGCGTCTAACTTAAGTGGTTTAGATTTTTCATACAAAAGGATTTTTCCGCTAATTCCCGTTCCCGTGGGAATTCCTAAGTATACTATAACCTGCCCAGGAGTATGAAGAATAATTGTACCAAGTTTCTTTAAAATCCGTCGAGTAGTTTTTGTTTCTTTAAGGAACATACAGATAGAAAGACAGACAAAAATTTTACTGATTGCATTTTTGGCATCAGTATCGATTACTAATCACCCCCTGATAGTTATTTTGAAAATATATTTCATGTACAGAATTGACCTCTCTACAGATTTATTATAAGTAGGTATAGACTAGTGGCTAGATTTAAAAAGCAATTTGAAAATTAATTAGGATTCTAATGAATATAAACACACAAAAATACAAATCTTTCATCTTTATAATTAATATTTAGTATACCTAGATCACCGAACGTAAAATAAACTGTGTTTTCTGGTTCAAGTTCAGAAGTTTATTTACTTTTGAACTTGAACCAAAAAACACAGTAATAAAAGGTATAAACTACGAGTATGTATTATGATAAGAGCATGTTAAAATATTTTAATGCATTTTGATAGCGTAGTACAAGTTAGACAAGCATCTAAGTTACGTACGTACGCTATGACGCGCGTCTGCTGTTCCAAGAGAGTGTACACGGGCTTTATCTCTCCCGCTTGAGGCGACCCGTATACATGACGAGTGCAATCGACGAGGCTCTGGTTTTTAACCGTAACTAGCAATAACCAAGGGTCGTTGAGGATGCTCAGAGACCGACCAACGGCCGGGAACCAAGGGCCCTTACGAGGGAAGCGGAGCGCAACGCAGCACCGAGGGTTGCGGTTAACGGCAAATGCAAATAAAATTGTTCAGTATAACCTCAATAAATTATCTGATTTGATTCCCAACAAGATAAATGGGATTCAAGGCTGTAGCCAATGATTAAGGCCCATTGAAAAATGCGATGAAAAATTGTACTGTGAGCGAAGTGGAGCATTGTTCGTGGGCGGGAAATTTATGAGAATCATCGAGAAGTAAAAGTGAAAAAAGACTATTTTAATTAGTGTTGGCGTATAAGAGGCATTTATATGTTAAAATGTTACCGATATAATATTAATTAAATTAATTACTGATAAAAGTATTCATGTTGAAATTATAAGTATCATTTTCCATTTTAATCTCGCTAAGAAAGCTCTATCATTAGATTATTCAGTATCGCTAAGCTTTACAAGATTGTAACATAAAATAAAACATTCCAGCCTACAAACAATCCGTACAAAGAAAAATAAGACATGTTTATTCTAGACACAAAACTATCATAGATTGAGTGCTGTGCATTAAATTTAAGAACATCTATTTATAAGTTGTCTGGAGGAGGGACGCCAGCTCGCAATGTTTCAGAGCCGTATGGAATGTTCGCCGTTCTGAGCCACACAATTTTGCTGTTATGTCGTCTACCTTCTTGATGGCGAATTGCTGATGTCACGGATACTTGCTGTAAAGCATTCTTTACTACAGTCATTTTACTTAACATTCAATTTCTATCTTATTTTCGAGGAACTTGTTCACAATTTCTTGAGCAATTAATAAGATTCTTTTATGACAACAAAATAACAAAGCTAATAAGTTCACTTATCTTTTTACGCTTCATTATACTCGTACATAACAGAAAAATAATTGAATAAAATCTTTTAAAGCTTTAATATTTATGAAGATTGTGAATATTATACCTAATAACTTTTAACAGCTTTATGTCTTACGTGCAATACGAGAGTCTCTTTTATTATAAGTATCAGAACTTTTAAAATAACATAGATATTTCACAGACATTCGGATACGATCAAGAACTTACATTCAAACTCTTAGGCTGAGTTGCACCACCTAACTTTGACTGTAACTATAACGATAACCGGTGTTTTTTGTATGGAGTTTGACAGATTTTTGATGTTTGTCAAAGTTAAAGTAAGATGGTGCAACCCAGCCTTAGATTTTCTCTTATAGCAAGTTTAAGTTACAACAAGCTTGTAGCAGCCTCCCTAGTCCCGACGTGCTTCATTTAAACTGGTTGGTCACAGATATCCAATTACGTTACCCATTATTAATTACCGAGGACACCAAGGAGTGAGTGGTTGAGCGCTTTTGCACCTGTAACATTGTTTAATTACTGTACGGGAAACCGAGAAGGATTTTGGACGGTGAAAATGGCAACGTAGGGTAGGTAAAAAAGAAGACTAGCTGAAAATAAATATACTTATCTTTTACTCACAGCGTAGAAACTCTTGCACCCGGTGGTGGTAGAATTAGTCTTAAGGCCACCTTCTATCAACGGGAGTGCGAGGTAAGTAACTTGCTTCTGAATGAATTGTAACTCAGCACTTGGCAAATGTTTGTCTCGAAGCGCTGGTAGGGCAAAAAAAGAATGAGACATGTATGTATATAGCTCCTTAAGACCATTTGACGATTTGTAAGCCTACTTATTCAATTAGTCTACGCGAATAAAGATAATTTTGATTTTGGTTTTGGTTTTAAATGATGCCATCCTTCTTTCAGATGCAGAAGGTTGAAGCGAGCGTCACCCGTAATTCTTAACCACAGAGGTGGAGTATCGGTTTCAAGACTAGTACCTAATACAATGAAGGAAGTTAAAGGATATTTTTTAAATTTTAATATTTTTCTACTTGCCCTCCGTTTCTTGCTAAATGACAATAATTAATTGCTCTCGCTGCTGCTGTGTTAATGAAATGTTAACATTGTTCTATGTGGCATTAATTTTGTCGTCTATTTCAAACATTTGAGAGATAAGAACTGGGTGAAGTGCTCAAGTGATTTTCTGTAATATAAGTACTGATTCGTAATGGACAAAATATAATAGTAATTATTATGAGAATCGTCGTATAACAAAAACACATCACTATGTACATTAATCGGCACCAAAGAAGTTAAACAGATAGTGTGTATAATATGTATGAGCTCTTTCATTCCCCATTTCACTGGAAAATTATCCAAAGGTGGTGGTAAGGTGGTTTCATCAGACCTTTTCTGTAAACTACCGACATACTCGTATTTCAAAACTTATCCCTGGATTTTAATCATCATAATTATCCACCAACTGCAATATGCGAGAATTTTTATGTCAATACTCAACTCCGCGTATTCGCATGGATTTCATAAAAGCTTCCCAAAATCTGCAAGCTTATTATCTGTCTGTAGGTAAATCATTCAACCGTCTATAAAAGAGAGATTCATCGCAATCGAAAATATACAAATATTTTCCTTTTTTAACCAAATCTTTTGTTTTGTTTTCGTTACGCTCACCCTCGTTTATCCGACCTCAATCTAATAAGAAATTCCACATAATAAGTCGAGCTCGAAATTCTTAAGGGGGCGATTATTTCCCCGTGCAAATACACAATCAGCTGGACCTAACCGAATTTGATAAAACGGGGCGTTCCTGGAATCCCTATCCCTTTTAATGGAATCTTTCCCTCGGCCGCGTTTTGTGACGAAAAAATCTCAATGCTTACCTGCCTCTTTTGTATATAGCTACTTGCTGGAAAATAAGAATGCTCTCGGTTCGTTTGCGTATTATTATAAAGTGCTTACTTTTAATTTAATACAATATTATTTTTTATGACGTTTCTTGTGAGATGCTGCGTAAAATGTAGGAAGAATTTAAGTTTGCCTAGGCGCAGACCATCGATTTTTCGTCGGCCGATAGTTTAGTCGGGCAGTTAATCAGTATGGGCATGTATGGAAATGACTCACTTAACGCCGATTTGATTTGGCCGATTCTTCATACAAATTAAAATCAGGTTCAACTATCGGCCAACTAAAAATCGGTGGTCTGCGCCTAGTCTTAAAGTTCTGGATTTAGTAAATAAGTAACGGAACATAACGTAACCTCAACCTAAGATCTGTGTGATCACAAATTGTAGTTTATCTGAAGACCCTAAAGAACGGAAATGGAGCTAGAACAGTCCCGCAGATATCGAAAGTCTATAAGATTAGAGAAATACTCGATCATACTCGGTTTGAGTACTGCACACGGTTTTCATGTCGTTAATTAACGGAGCACATTCATCTCGTTTTCCTCTTCTATTAAAGGTAACTCCGAAGATAGAGCGAGACAGAGATAGAGAAAGAAAGATTATGAGGTCTTATTTTTGAGTGAACATGATGCATATTTAGATTGCGGTGATATTTACCAGCTTTCATGGGGGCAATGAAAAATAAAAAGCAATACCATTAACCAGTTTCTCCGCAGCGCCGCGCTGTTACCGCCGATCTGGTTCTAACCAGTGCGAGAATAGGGGTGGACCTGTGTACTTCATCATTTATTCAGGTTGCTTGCTTACTCGTAGCTAGTAATTTTCACATTTTTGATTCGATCTTTGAATTGTAGCAACATCTTAAAAATTAAGAACAGAAGCAAGAACAACAAAAGAAATCTCCCTGATGCCCGTTTCACGCCTTAACATTAAAGTTGTATGTTAGTTAGTAATATACCTAGCTTTAATAATAGTTTCTAGTTCGTAAGTATTGCACGTACTAAACGATATTTAAATATACGCATAAAAATTCATAACATTACTCGTTTTATTTCAACTGTTATGCTGAATTCATGATACACACGTTGGACTTTTAACAATAAATCTGTACTACAACTATAAATCGTCACGACAACCTCACAAGCAACAAATAATAATATCGCACAGCCCTAGCAGTTCAGTGGGTACTTACTAGGTAGATCGTTCTCGCGTAAATCTTTCATTTTCGACGCGAGGGGAAAGAGGGGCAATTTATAGCACAATCCGCCAAGAATAGTCCACTTTCCCTTCAATAGGCTGTACCTATCTCCCCGATATGAATGGATACTTGTTCGTACAGAGTCATGGATCAATTCATCGAAGTCGACGTTTAAAGATTTGCGTACGAATAATAGATGGACGAATATTTGGCTTACGACTTAGCTTTTCATATATTTAAAGCACTGAGTATAATCCTCCATGTTTCTTTCTTTGTATTTTGTTGGAATAAGGAAAAGATAGCGATTTAATAAATAATTCACGTTCTGGTCGTCGTTTAATATTCATGAAGCCTAATTAATGCGTTTTTCCGACTGCCGAAGGAGGGTTATGTTTTGAGGGTCTAATGGCTCGTCTTCTTTAGATATTGAAGTTACCAATTAAAGAATATTTTAATTATTGGTGTCCATGAAGATAAATTCAAGGTATAAATGAATAAAAATCATTACACTCTAAAATCCTCTTTTATTATAAGAATTGAAATGCATGAAAATTGGTGTCAATAAAAAGGCACTTATAAAAATAATATTTTGTTAAATCATTTTGCCAGTAAAGATTTCTCTTACAAAATATGAAAATCAATATTGGCATTATAATGTTAATATTGGCAACAATTTAACCAATATTAAGTCCGCTTACTGTGTTTACTCTACAAACAGTAGCGCCACAATATTATTGCATGAACAGCAAGATTTCACGATATTGAAATAATGTAAAACTAGTCATATGAAATACTAGCGTCCGCCCGCGACTTCGTACGCGTGGATCCCGTTTTCCCCCTTAGGGGTGGAGTTTCGTAAAATCCTTTCTTAGCGGATGCCTACGTCATAACATCTACCTGCATGCCGACTAACAGTACATTAGATTATACTAGATTATCTAACTACGTCAGATTATAATCTGTCGAAAATCTCAATTTTACGGTGACATCAGTAATGTGTAACCAACGTGCAACAGCTTCTGCCTAAAAACCTATGATTTAAGTACGAGTAAATAAAACTGAAAGAACTCTACCAAGGGTTTTAAAAACACTCGGACGTTCCGAATAAAATATAGCACCTAAGAAGACAAAGTTAAGGCTGAATGAATATTTTATATAGTAAAATTGCTTCCTTTTGAGAAAAATAAATTCTCACTTTTTTATTCACTGAAGACGACTGGGACCTCCTAAGCACATTTAGTGGGGGTGAAAGTTTTACCACCATCGTATTTTATTTTGAAACTAATGGCGTAGTCGGTAAATTAAATCTGGGGGCACGGCAGTGCCCCCGCCAAGTCGAGCGCGAAGCAAACACTGCCGTACCATCCTTTACTGGAACCATTTCGCCGCATTTTCAGGCCTCTATTTGAGAACCTTTAGATAAGACCAGAACGCAGAAATTTTCGTCATCTAGTAAGCTATAATCACACACTTAAAATCCAAAATTTCAAGTCTGTAGGTCAATTAGTTCCGAAGTTAAGCGAAAGCAAAGTTTCGCATTTATGACACTCACTCACTCACTGATGATCATCAAAATAGAACTAGTACTTCCCATTAACTCAGAGAGCTGAAATTTGGTACAGAGTTAGGGTTTAATGGCCACATAAAGGGAAAACTATAAAAACTAGGAAAATCGAAGATCTGGAGTAACACCACATTCATAATAATCAATACTACTAGCGCCACACCGGCGCCGTGGTGTTCGCCTGTACCGCTCACCGCTAGATGGCGCTAGCACTTTGAGCGTCGATTTTCTGCACCGCGGTGTCCAGATTTTTTTTCCCCTCTAGTTATTATTAAATCAATTCTGATTCGTTGTCCTTTTTAAAGATGTGTTTAATATCGTAAAAAAAATGACGATAATATTAAAGGACGACGACGTTAAATAATTATGCCACATTCTACAAAAAGAAGTGAAATCCCACCAAAAACATTCTGTAAAAAACTAGCCAAGTCTCGATGGAGCTGCTTGTTTATCTCTAAAAAGTAATGAAATCTAGACAAAGTCGTGCCAAGTCTATGGTTCTTTACTGCGATTTCTTTTTTATTATAGTTAATGTTGTGTGACTTGGCCGTTGAACAATCTTTATTAAGATAATCAATAATTATGCATAAGTATTATTGAAATACGCAGCTTTATTAAGCCTACAATTCACTGGTTATTAAATCAACGTTTTCCAAGTGGCAATTTTCCATCGTCAATGGGTAGTGGTTCTGGCAACAGATTGGTGCAATGGTGTCATGGAGCACCTGGTTTTGTACCCTTCAACGGCCAAGTCACACAACATTAACTATAATAAAAAAGAAATCGCAGTAAAGAACCATAGACTTGGCACGACTTTGTCTAGATTTCATTACTTTTTAGAGATAAACAAGCAGCTCCATCGAGACTTGGCTAGTTTTTTACAGAATGTTTTTGGTGGGTTCACTTTACAGTTTCCAGCGCATTAGACTATGCATTTTTGTTGCAAAAGCGCACCTTATTATGCATATTGCTCTACGTGATATTTTTCATAATACCGGATTGGAAGAGAGCCTTCTTGCGCGGTAAAAAAATGTTCAGTTATGTGGTATTAATCTAAGTGCACTTAGATTTTCTCATGGCATAATGTTCCATAGAATAATAGAACTACCGAGTATTCCTCGCATCGTGTATTTGAAAAACTTATCGCCAATTCTCAGTACTTTAAGCGTACCTAGCAAAAGATTCTCTATACAAATACGTACTTAACGCGAGAAAACAGAGGCCATTTTCGCGTAACCCGGCTCATTACTAGTCAATAACACTACAACCGCCGCAGTGGCTTGTTATTACTTAGCAATATATTACCGCTGCGTCGGCGTAAAGACATTTTTATTAGTGCGCCGATGCCATATCTACGTCTCCGAGTCGTTTCCGACGGGCTTTTCTCGCCTAATTTGCTATTTTCGCTATCGTCATCGTCTTATTTTGGAGCCCTAATATCTTGCGTCATAATATTTCCATCTCGATAGACGTTAATTTGAAAAAGCGGGGGATTCAAATTGAGCTGCGAAGATTTGCCGTAGGTAGTAATGAATCTGTCGATTTGAAAATGATTGATTTCAAAGCTATTGATACTAGATTTAATTTTCGTTCATTGTCAGCAATTTTTATTTGTGCTTATCTGTGCACTAATATTAGGTACTATTTATGTTTATCTAGACAATTTATTATTTTTTACAAATGGTCCGTGACCCTCACTCGGCCAGGGGCACACTGAAAACCAGCGCCGTGGCCTTCGTCATCGTGGGCCAAGGAATATGCTGAATGGGATCCCGTTGCAGTGGGCATCTCGTTTGTGAATGGGTGGAACTGCTCAGTTTACTCTTGTTTTTATCTTTTCTTCCATTATTATGTGCCACTGTCATGTCTTTGTAATTGTCTGTATTCGTGTGATGTCCATTGTAATAAATGTATCTTTCTTTCTTTCTTTCAATTTTTATTGATACACTAGCTGACCCGGCGAACTTTGTTCCGCCTTAATGGCAATAAATAAGCAGAGTTTTTTTATTTCGAACGGGATAAAAAGTATCTTATGTCCTTCTCCTGGCTCTAAACTAAATCTAAATTGTCAGGGAGGTATGACAATTTTCAGCTAAATCGGTTCAGCCGTTCTTGAGTTATAAGTGGAGTAACTAACACGACTTTCTTTTATATATTGTATATAGATATTACTATTTATTAGCAGTAATTAAAAAGTTGACAATTACAAGACTCATATAAGTTGGAACGAAATTAACTAAGCGGTCTTATTGCTAGGAAGCAATTTCTTCCAGACAACCAGGGTAGAGGGCATATTATGATTCGAATTACTTATAATTGTATTTAAGGGAGGAAGAACTAGGTTCCTCTCTAAAGAGGGTTTATCATGTTAATATGCACTCATATCTTCATCTTCTTATATTCATGTAAAGCAAAGCTGAACCCCAAAAATCAGAACAAAAACCTCAGTAGACACCAAACGCCCTGAATATTGAATAGAGACATAAGTCATCCCAGTCCGTCATATCGTCGTACTACCAGGCCTGTTCATCTCCGCGAGTTTACATCGAAAACAAAACACGCACGATGGCCCACCTACAGGATACTATTCGACAAGGCCTCAATACGAGCGAACATTGACTCACGCACGCGTATTCTTGTGTATGATGGTAGAAAATAAAGAAAATGGTGTACTAAATACTGTGCAGTATTTAACTGCCTAAATAATAATAAAAACACAGAATGTACTTTTTTAAGTTGCCTCAAGACACTGAGAGGTAAAGAAGTAGTTAATATTATTCATGATAATTCGTGCTAAATCATGTATTTCCTCCGCCATTTTCCGCAGTTTGGCACCTCACGTCACATCATTTTACCGAAGTCAGCCCTATAGCTTCGGCGCAGTGCCGATCACTAAAGTTTGTCAACAAAACTTCAAAAAAAAATAACAAAATGGTGCTTGACACTTGAGACAGGCTAAATTACACCATATTGTTAATGACATTGAGCATACATTTTTTTGAATACCTTCGCGAAGTAAAACTTCTGTAAATAGTATTTATTATTATTTTGTGATACTACTTACTTACTTGAAGAAACTAGTTCTCGTTAGTTAAATAAACTAGTTGTAGAGAAGAAAAACTCCCATAAACTAGTCACTGGTTCAGGAAACATTTGTCCCTATATAAGTTTTATAAGTCTCGCATATTAAAACAGCAGTAATATACTCGTATCTCCCTCGCAAAGGGGAAGACCGAATGAAATCCAATAAAAATGTTACAGGCGGCAAGGGTAGTATACTACTGTCATACTATGTTGTGATAATGGCGTATTTGACGGGATATTAAAAACTTGAAGATATATCTTCTGTACTTATGAAACGTTTTTATAAGTAGGCAAACATTATTTTGTTTGGGGAGTGTAACTTAGGAATAATGTTGAACAATGTTTTTTTTAGAGAAATAAAAGTAACATTATTTTAAAAAGTTTTTTAACCTATAAGGCAATATGAGAAGGTTATGAGTTCTTCACAATATCAGACAAGGTATTATAGACGGGCTTTCAAAAATATCCCTTAACTCCTCAATGTACTGAATTATGCTTTGGGAGGTGTCCATATTAAATTACGAAAATTGGGCCAAATTGAAACTGTTGACTTGAGCGATCAGACCCCGGATATCCGCGAGGCCGGGTGGAATACTAATCTGGAGATTTCCCGGGCAACCGGATTTGTACGGATCCATATGTTATATGGGCTCTAGTTTGGGTACCGTTACAGTACCAAGCTTGCTTGCGTACACGGTAAAAATAAAATAAATACTTTTCATAAAATTCCAAATTCATATTCAAGTTCTTTAATGCTCCATGTTGGTATACAAAAGTTCTTACACAATAGAAATAGACCCATAACATGTACCCTACTAGGGCAACACGGTCTTGCCAAACTTGTACCCTATTTAAAAAACTCATAAAAATCTAGTTTTTATGTATGTACTCGTAATTTAGGTTCTATTTTGCAACACAAATGTTAAGTAGGTGTACGTGATGTCAACTGTAATAATATAATGTCATTGACCTTTGGAGAATAACATAGATTTCAAGCGTTCATAGTCTTTAGAAAATTGTAAAAAGTCGACAAAAAAAAAACAAAGCTCCTCAATTCAAACAAGGATAGGACGGCACCTTATCGTAGATCTCAAATGTAATTACACCACCGCGATAATAATGTTTTTCCAGTAACTTTTTCGCAACATCAAACTCAAGCCCCAAACATTTCAGAATCTCCACAATTCATACGGCGAAAGTTTCGGGCAAGGGTACGCGGACAAGGAATACTAATTCTGAGTTCAGATGGACCCAAGTCAACGGGGCCCGAAATGCAAACATCTGGCTTGAGGTACCTCAATATGTTTTGGCTGTCCCCTTCCTTTGTACACACTAGCTTTTTAAACGACTCTATGGTATATGTGGGGTTTATCTCGAAAATAGAACGTTTCGTGAATTGTGTCCAATACTCAGTATTTCGGTTTTTTTTTTTAAATCGGACTACCAGTTCCAGTGATATACATAAACAACAACTGTTTCATGTTTCATTTTTTGTAATATTGACATTAATTACTACTTGGAAAGCCCGATTCAAAGAAGCTCTTGTGTATGGACTATTTTTGTCAAGAATATACGATCAGGATATTCTGGCTATCTGTTGAATCTGATTATTCGAAAAACATTCTGCTGGAGAGGCCGAGGAAGGCTTTTCAGGTTGCCATTTCTTCTTTCTTCTGGTTTTCAACTATTTCAAGTGGACGAGCAGAAAAGTTGTTTAAAACGAGGGTAGAATGTGATAAATATCTGTCCAATAGAAAGACGTCCTAAATCACAACACTGTTATTTCAAGCCAGCAATCAGATGCCAATTGGAAAAATTACGATGATTGCTTAGATTGGTTACTTTTCCGAGAAAATCTAGCATAAAATCTACTCATTTTGTTATTCTATATTTTTGAATGAGATGAAAGATAAATCTAGTGAATCGTTTCCAGTTATATCTTGATGAATAGTTCATTGATACTTAAATGTTCATTGACTTTATGCAGCCAGTTATTTACTAAACTTATTAAGCTTAAACTAAAAAAAAAAGTGCTTTATTTTGGATTGTTATTGACGCAATTGTAATGATTTTAGAATTAATATTGTATTTTATACGATTATTAGTTGCTTATAAATAGTTATTGTAATAATTTTGGTACATTTTAAAAACCCATTATTAAAATTAAATACTTTACTTGATTACTTCCTGGAATTTATTCTATATTATATTCAATTACATATTTCATGTTTATTATTTAATGTAATTATTTTAGAATTTTTATTGTATACGATTTAGTAATTTAGAATAAATTGTTATTTAAGTATTGATTTTGACTACTTCCGGGGCATGCTGTCGATAAGTCGTTTCGAGCCGGTTGACTTTGACGAATGGAAGGGGAAGTTGCCTTATCGCGGGCATGCCGCCGGACAGGCAGTTCGATTGGAGCATTTAAAGCAAGAAGTACTAACTTTAAGGTGTTATAATGTTGGAAATGTATAAATTAGTATCCTGAATAAATAAGTAATTGATCAACTAGTAACTTTTTTTAATAAATCGGAAGCGGGAATGTGATCCACATCTTCAGCTCACAAACAAAGGTATGTAGCAATATATTTTTAAAATAACATTTATTTCGTACAAAAGATTATGATAGTATTAAAAATTTTTTTACTACATGTTCGAATCTTGTGTGCTGTATTGCGTCTCGTATATGGTCGGGGCTATTCTCTGGCGGAACGGACGTAATACGGAGCACATTTGTATTCAAATTATTATGTTCGTATATGATGGGGTCTACCCTCTGATGATACTAGCATAATGAAGTGTGTACCTGTAATAATATTTTAAAACCTACTAAATACATGGTACCTACATATTATACATAGTTACACCCAGATCCGTCAAAGAAATTAAAATTCATCATTTCAATTTCTGCTCGGCCGGCCGACTCGAAACAGCCTCTCGGCATAGTATCAAATGTATTTGGTCGCCGTACAAATCACCGCTTCACGACACGAACGCACGTAAACGTCACGGCGGGAAAAATGACACACGTCCTGCCTTGACGGGCGCTCGCGCCATACTAATCGATGTCGGCTTGCGCATTGTAATTTATACTGATATTCACATCAATATTTTGACAAAGTGGTTACTAATATTTAAACAATAACTGTAGAAATCAATTCTACAATGAATATTCTTTATTTTGGGATACTTTTATTGCAGTTATTGCTGTGTTTTTAAACCAAAAACCACGATCAAAATGTGACGTTAATCTTCAAATTTGCCAAATTATTTTTAGATTTTACTCAATAATGGTAATGAAATTCAAGAATCTATTTCATTAATGAACTACAAGAATATATGTCCGATGATTACTTTATATTTTTAAGCTTATTATATGAGCATAAATAATAGATACAGGACTTTGAAAATGAGTCTGCGGCAATTTTTTCGTAAAATGGTTGTGGGAGATGGGGCACTGTGAATTAAACAAAAGAGTTTTAGTAAATCCGTTTCATTAATGGTCAACAACAAGGATCGACCTATCTTTCGCAGTTATTAAATAATCTCTGGGTGTTGCTTAAGATAGTAATTCATGCTTCCAAAATCTTAGAAATTCGCACGAAAATGTAAAATGGCTCTTAAACACATTTGTGTTGTTTGTGTGTTCACACGACAGTCCAGGTTTGCGGGATCCTGTATAAAACCGGATTGCCTAGTCTCTAGATATATTGTTTGCAAAAACTTAGAACTAAATTAAATAAACTAGCCATACTTTTGTGAAAATTATCTCAAAAGTTTTATAATATTCTCCCATTGTACAAGTGGTTTAATGCGGTTGTTTCAAGGCTTTTAACTTTAAAATGTTAAGTTTATCTTCCGAGTTAGTTCCTTAAAGATTACACAAACAAGACTGTTCAATTTCCGACCGCCAACCGAGGAAAGGCTTGCTTGATCTAGAAAAGCAAATGGAAATAACAATGTGGTTAATTTTCTCTTATCATCCTGTCCCTTACTCGTACATTTAACCCTACAACTTAACCTTCTGTACAGTCATTATAAAATAGACGTAATTAAGAGGGCCAGAGAAGTACAAACATAATGGTTTCTTTTGTGTGTTTTAACTTATTATAAACTCGAAAGCTAAAGAGGGCATTTTTTTATTGTCACCGATTGACTCTATATTTTCAGTTTGGCCCTAAGGTTGACTGGAGGAAAATGCCTTATGAACACTGTTTTNAATGAATTGCTTCTTTGTATTTGTTATTTAAAAAAAAATTACATACTTTATTCATATTTTTTCCAACAAAAATGTACTTTTATATAGAGGGAAACCTGTCATTGGATATACTATCAGTCTAAATCTTTCTAACATTTTCAATGTATCGCTGTTGGTTTCTATAAATAAATAAATGAACAGTTTTCTTTACAATTCCTCCTTTCCCTGAAATCCATTGTGTATTTTGAATAAAATATGTATTAAGGCGTGGTTCAGCTTGTATAATTATATGTTTTGCAGTTTAATTGAACGCACGAGCTGTTGCTTCTTTAAAGCGAAATTCTCAGAACTTGGCTTGCAATATGGAAGTAATACACATGTTTAGTAAAAGAACTACTTAAACGTTTGCGTTTTTACCCAAGAACATTTTATCTAAGTTGAGATTCCTTAGAAACGCGCAAGCAGCATCCAGGAAACGCGTATCGTGCTAACGAGACAACTATCTTGAAAATCTTTATAATGAGACGACCTACATTTTCCGAGTATGTATTATAGTACTGTTTCAAACAGCCTCAATTCTATGGCAAGACAAGCAAATTGAATGCGTGCTCACACTTGTTTAAGGTGCGATTGCGTAGTCAAATAGAATAAACGATTCGGCGCGATATTGACAATATTGAAGTCTCAGCATATGGAACAATACGAAGCAATTTCAGAAAACTTTTACTCCGCCGATGCCAGCTTTCGCCTTCGTGATAGGATCTTAGGTCCGTAATTCAAAACAACACTCAAAATTCAATTCAATCTCGGGCATGGATTTATAGACTACTAGCTTTCCGCACGCGGCTTCGCCCGCGTGGAATTTTGTCTGTCACAGAAAAACTTTATCGCGCGCGTCCCTGTTTCAAAAACCGGGATAAAAACTATCCTATGTTCTTTCCCGGGACTCAAACTATCTCTATGCCAAATTTCATCAAAATCGGTTGCGAGGTTTAAGCGGGAAAGCGTAACAGACAGACAGACAGACAGACAGACAGACAGAGTTACTTTCGCATTTATAATATTAGTTGGGATAGTTGGGATAAGAGCTGGTGAACGCCAGATCTACATTACACCATAAAAGCTGATTTTTATATAAAATATTAGGGCAATAATTAGAAGTAGTTTCCTCATCAGCCAGACAGTTTTGACAGTTCCAACTCCTTGCCAGACAGTTTTTTAAGGATAGCTGCTAAAGCCAGGATGACCCAAACATCATGATTCACCAAAATTCTATCCTATATTGGGAGCATACGCTGACAAACTTTTAGCTTTTATAAAATGACGTAGGTCTAGCGTTCACCAGCTCTTATTCTATTAGTTCTGTGATTGATCTAAATAATTGAATTTAATCAAATGCCTCATTGTATGTTTAAAATTGAATCTATCTACAAGGCTTCGTTCTAATTATTTTGAGCACCACAGTCGTACAATTACTTCGTCGCCGAGAATTTAGGTTTAAAGAATATGTAAAATAATTTAAAGCAATCAGAAATATACGAGTATAGAGCAATTGGAAAAAGAAGTCAACAAATTATTTGAATTCCCCACACTAGTTGCTCCAAATTCTCATGGAATTATGTTGAGAAGCAAATATTGCACAAATTAATATTGTCCATGTAACAGAACCTTTACGGCATGGATTAACTATTCACTAATACACACTCGTAGCTGACAAACGCGTTTCTATAGAGACACGGGGGTAGCGGGGTAAGGTATGAGGGTTATCTTCGCGAACAAATATCAAGATATTTAGTTAAGTACATAACTTATCAATAAATAGTATACAAACTTTAGTTTATCAACTTGTTTTGCAAATACTCAGATGTTAGGTACTCACAACTTTAGTAATGGAGGTGGCATAGTTTATTTCTAAGGTTCAAGAAATATATATGATTTTTAATTTTATTTGTAGGTGTTTACGAGTATCTTTAAGATCAAACAGGAATACGAGTAAATAGTAGTTAATTAAGATAGAGAAGAGCTTAATAAGCGGTGTCAGGAGAAGACGCGATAACTTTCGAATCGTATTTTAAAGTCGTGCTGCGTTCACTCAAACCACTTAGGCCCAGTTTTTTGAATCTTAGTTAAAATAACTAATTGTTAAATTTTGCTACTAATGGTTAAATATTAACTAAATGTAAACAAATAGTTAAAAAATGTACTAAAACTCAAGCTAACCATTGTTCGAAAAACATTTTTTTCTGATATTTAACCACTTGTCATTTGACATTCTGTCAAATTTGACTATTAGTTATTTTAACTACGCTTCAAAAAACCGGGCCTAAAACATTAAAGTAACGCCTCAAAAATAACTAGGTATGATTCAAATTGCTCCAGTATCATCATAACTGCTCGTTATAACGCATGCTTGCTGTTATTTCAAAATGCCAGAGTATTATACAGGGTGGCCAAAACAGTGAGGTCTAAAAGAAAAATTTAGATTCCTTACATCAAGGTGTATCTAAATCACCCCCATGTGTATAATACGATTTTGCTTAGTTTAGGAGATAGAGTTAATTTTGTGATATTTTACAATTTTGTGACTTTAAACATTTTTATCTTTTTTTTGGGTTGACTTTTTTCAGATTTCTTTTTTTCGACAGATTTGTTATTAATTGTAGATGTTTGAAAAAAATAATCACCTTCCTATCTTTGATTCAAGATACAAAAATTTTGCTAGAAACATTAAAATTATGCTTTTATCAGAACACTATCAAATTTTCAACTTAAAAGTTTAAGTAAAAAAAAGAACTTCCATAGGTCCAAAACCATTTTAAAAACTGCGCCGTTTCCTGGACATTCATAATAATACAAAAAAACATGTACTTAATGGGCCACTATTTCCTGTAATCGCTCCACTAAAGTAGTAAGTCGGAGATTCCGTTACATGTTTTTGACTTTCTTAGAGTGAATTAATATTGGGAATCCTCTAAGTTTACATTACGTAGAACAGATTTAGAGACAATAACTGGACAGAACATGTTTTTATTCTCAACGAGGAAGCTCTTGCCCTTTAACACACCTGGTGGAAACTGATGATTAGGCTGAAGGTGGAAGGGAACTTCAACTACAGAGGAACTATGGCTTCCTACCTCCAAATGCCGGAACACATTGTTATTAATAAGTAAGTTTTAATGAACATAAACCAAATATCCCTCGTTCTTCTTCTCTCTGTAGTAAGTATTTTAAGGGTAGGTAATAGTAAAATGTAACAACTGCCTCTGTCTCCAAGTGGTAAGAGGTAAGCTTCAGAAGTCCCGGGTTTGATTCCCAGTAGAGGTGAAATTTTCTGCTCGGTTTGGTTGGTGGTAGGGTTTGATCTAAGTCTGCCTGGCTAGCAACTCTATCTTCCTAAGTCTGTCACTATAACAATAAGTTAATAGGATTACTGTATTCCGGCATTTGGAGGTAGGAAGCCATAGTTCCTCTGTAGGTAAAGTTCCCTTCCATCTTCAGCCTAATCATCAGTTTCCACCAGGTGTGGTGAAGGGCAAGAGCTTCCTCGTTGAGAATAAAAACATGTTCTGTCCAGTTACTGTCTCTAAATCTGTTCTACGTAATGTAAACTTAAAGTATTCCCAATATTAATTCACTCTAAGAAAGTCAAAAACATGTAACGGAATCTCCGACTTACCACTTTAGTGGACCGATTACAGGAAATAGTGGCCCATTAAGTACATGTTTTTTTGTATTATTATGAATGTTCAGGAAACGGCGCAGTTTTTAAAATGGTTTTGGACCTATGGAAGTTCTTTTTTTTACTTAAACTTTTAAGTTGAAAATTTGATAGTGTTCTGATAAAAGCATAATTTTAATGTTTCTAGCAAAATTTTTGTATCTTGAATCAAAGATAGGAAGGTGATTATTTTTTTCAAACATCTACAATTAATAACAAATCTGTCGAAAAAAAGAAATCTGAAAAAAGTCAACCCAAAAAAAAGATAAAAATGTTTAAAGCCTACTAGGTCACAAAATTGTAAAATATCACAAAATTAACTCTATCTCCTAAACTAAGCACAATCGTATTACATACATGGGGGTGATTTAGGTACACCTTAATGTAAGGAATCTAAATTTTTCTTTTAGACCTCACTGTTTTGGCCACCCTGTATTTTATGAGCTCATATAATATTTTCATGAATATCGCTTTATCACCAGACCAGCCAAAATCTAGGCTATGAAGAATATGGATAATAAAAATGCACCGGTTCCACTCTTAATTTAATCACTTTGCGCGTACGTTTCGTTCGCGCTCGTGATGCCGACAAAAAGTGCTGCAAAACACGCTATCTCCGACGTGCTAAATTCATTTAAAAATCCTCTAAAACGACCTTATAGTTTATACCTGTTTATAACCAATGTGTGTTACCAGTGATAACTTATGGCTCGGAAACGTGGCCTCTCACTATAGGCCTTATACAGAAGCTCAAAGTTGCACAGCGTGCTATGGAGAGGGCTATGCTTGGTGTTTCTTTGCGAGATCGAATCAGAAATGAGGAGATCCGTAAACGAACCAAAGTCGCTGACATAGCCCGACGTATTAGCAAGCTGAAGTGGCAATGGGCAGGGCACATAGTACGCAGAACTGACGGCCGATGGGGCAGAAAGGTTCTGGAATGGAGGCCGCGTACCGGAAAACGCAGCGTGGGACGTCCACCTACAAGGTGGACCGACGACATCGTAAAGGTAGCAGGGAAGCGCTGGACGCAGGCCGCTGCCAATCGATCAACATGGAAAGCATTGGGGGAGGCCTATGTTCAGCAGTGGACGTCCTGTGGCTGGAATGATGATGATGATGATGATGAGTTTATTATACCTAACTCTAACTCGGTTAATCTTTAAGTTACTTTTTGACCTAAAGATTACCTAGTAGAGAAAGGCAAGTAAGGTTAACCTTTTGTTCCTCATTTTTGTATGCAATTAAGATATTACTCTAACTTTGTAAATCTCTTATAATAAGAAAAAATGTATTATAAATCATTATTATTTCCTATAATATTATTTCTTCGATTCGGCAAGTCGTAGACTTTTAAAGAAATAGCCAACTATCTATCGAAAGTCGTAAACTTGTACGCACCGATCGTTTCAGCTGTTTATTTATTGTTCTAGGTACCCACTGAAAGATTGTTTGAAAACTTTCCATCGGCACTGGTACAAAAAAAAGTTAAATACGATCTAGTAGGACGGCAATCACTTATTCGAATTCTTCTTTGTTTACTCTAAACTTAATTTTAACTCTCTATACCTATTGTTAATAAATAAATTTGATTCATACTGGCACCCAAACGAATAGTTTTCCCATCTGCTTGATGCTGTATATTTTAGTAAGAGTAATGCAATGAATGATGTAATTTTATTCTTCTTTTAACAACGCCGTCGGCGGGGGAGCCATTCGGTGCAAGACAAACAATTGGGCGATAAAATAAAGCTTTAGCACTTTACAGTGTGCATCGATTTATTAAAAACTTCACTTGTGTATTTTAAATTCACTTACCTAGGTTGAATCTGAAAAAAAAACCTAACATATAATAAGATAATCTAGCAACTTTTACCTAACCTAAAGTTAGGTAAAACTTTTCATTTTACACAACTTTTACCTAACCTAAAGTTAGGTAAAAGTTGCTAGATTATCTTATTCAAAATGTGAATAACACACATTCATTATTAGGAGTTGTAAGCAAGCATAAGTTTGACCAAAAGTCCCGTTTTCAGTGCCAAATGTATAACAAATTTATACTAAATGCTTCTCGAGCTACCGCTAGGTGCTGATATTAACCAGCAGCGTCGCCCAGCCTTAATTCAATCCCGAAATAATTAATTAGTCCTGTTTCATAATGTCCCAGACGCTGCGTCTGCTCCTGATTATGCAACTATCAACTTGGCCGATCCAATTAACCCATTACTAAGCCCCAAAACTAATTTTACTACGATATGACAGTCACAGATGCAAAAGTCCCAAATAATTGCAATTCCACAACGATAGCTTTGTGCCTGTAATTAAGTCGTATAATTGGAGCCTCAATAATTCAGTTCAATTCGATATCGCGACAGAGACAATTGATTCTAATTACGAGTCGCATATTATAGCTCTTCTATAATACCAAACAATTGACTGTCGGCTGATAAATTTAGTCTACGGAGTAACCCTCGGCACCACAATGTCAGTGGATGGGGTTCGGATATCATTAAGCAGAAATGATTACAATATCAATTAATTCTAGATGGCTATACCAGCCGATTTAGACATTACGTAAAAAATATTTTAGGTTCCAACAGCTCAGATAAATAGGCCCAGAATTACGCCTATGACCTTTTATACTACAGTCTATGTACGGTCGTCATAAGACTTACTTTCGATTAAAAAAGTCCAAGCGGTCCCAATGGCGATGCCGACATAGTAATTTGTCATCTAGGCCTCCCCAACCTTGAACGCGATCGCCCCCTCCTATGGCTTACAGGCGATGAAGGCACACGCGTTTCCCACCCAGCGATAATAAATCTCAACACGCTATCTTTTTCTAGAGAGTTCGATTTCCTTTTGTGACTTTCCTTGTACTATCGGATACTTTGTTTAAAAGATCAAAGTGGAACGAAGCTGGTATTAACGAAAACAATGGCCTACTCTCAATCGACGGTTCGACCTTAAAAGCATCAGGATTGTTATTAAGAACAATGCTGAAAATGTTATGAAAAGAATAACTAGACGATATTCTTTCTTCAGGTCGGATATGATTTTTTTGATGAAGGTCCAAAATGTTTTGTTGTTACAGTTTGATTCTATAATTTGGTATATTTTAATGGGCTATACTCTGATTGGTACAAGTATTAACAAAATCTGACAAAGATTAATTCATGTAAGCATAAATCATTCATGTAGCATGTCGAAACTTCATCATCTAATGGCACGACTCCAACAAGAGTAGTCATGCTCTTACAAGAAACGGATCTCGATTTCAAACTAGTACTAAAGGAAATAATTTAAGAACAAACAGTCAGTTTTATCCATAAAATATCTTGGAACATAGTTTTGGAATAATCTCTTGCCGTCTCAGCTGCGTTCCAGTTTCAGGAATTTTGATTATTGTTGTCTTTATATTAAAAAATACGTAAAGTTTTTGTGACTTCAGTTATTATTATTTATTTGTACACTTAAGTTCCGCTTTGTCGGTCAATCTGCGCAATGCTTGTTATTTAGTTAGTAAGATTATACCTACTTGAGGCTTTAGAGAGAGAAACGGGTTTATAATGTACAATAACAATGTACAATAAAGCTTGATATCTATAATCTTCTTCTATATTTAAAGCGAGATTAAACCATCAATTTAAGATTTAATACACAACTTCTGGATTGTTCTTTCCACCATTATATCGCATCTTTGCCTTAGGGTAAAATTCTGACCAAAAACAAGTCCATTAAATAGTGCTGGAAGATGAACCCGCGGATTTCATGATTTCATAATTTAAACTCTAAAAGCGCTTCGTGAAATCTAAGCGCCTATTTCCATAATTTAATCTCTTAATAAATCACACAAACATTAATGATCGCGAGACTCCCTTGCTCGCGGTAGCGGAACTGCTGTCAGGAGACTAGGATTGACATCGGGCACTTTAAGTTAACAGCCCTGAGCCTGGTTTAATGGCTGGAAAAACTTGTGCCTAAAGTATGGATGGGAGCAGAACGTTAGGGATCACATTGACATAATTATGACGTGACAGTGCATACAAATCAGTGGGTCTAGTCAAAATGCCATCGCAAACCAATAGGAAGTTTTCACTAATGTCAGTCGCCGCGTCACCAGTAATTCGATTCGATCGGAAAATGGCAGCCAAAATGCACATTGAACCACCAACGACGCGGCGATATAAAAGTTCATTCAAAATCGAATAAAAGTTTAAAAATGTCTATGACTTTGCGATTGTTTTTACTTTTTTTAGCTTTTTTTTTTAATTTGTTTCTTCCTTCTTTCTGCTCTCTGTTTACGTCTATGCTTCGCCGTCAAAGTAACTGTCAAAACGACATCGCGATACGGATTTGTCAAAACAGCCTTAGGGTGGTTTGCACCATCTTAGTTTAACTTTGACAAACGTCTTAAATCTGTCAAACTCCATACAAAAAACACCGGTTAACGTCATAGTTACGGTTAAAGTTAGGTGGTGCAACTCACCCTATTGGTTTTCGATCGAATCCAAGCTTATCACCGGGGTTTTAGTAATCGCAATGAAAATGGCGGGTGTTGCGATTCGATTCGATTTTGATTGAGTCTTAAATGCATGTTGGCTAAGCCTTTGTATGGGAAATTTCAATCCAGTCTTTCGATTATCGATAGGTAGGGCTTTGCGATTCGATTTTTTGCCGTTTGACTAAGCCTTTTTTGTTATCGACCTCTTTTGCGATTTGTTTATTTGTTTGCGACTGGTTTGCGATGGGTTTGCGATTTTAAAGTGCGTTTTGACTAGACCCGCTGAAGAATATCTGTAATCTAGCTGACGTTTGACGTTTCAAAAAAACCCTCCCGTGCTACTCCCATACCTTAGGCACTGAGTTAAGCGCTAGATCTGTAACTCTGCTTAATTTTAAAAGTGCATGTTCTTGTTTAAGTTAAGATTGATCCCTCACGATTAGTTTTTGCAACCTTCCTAGGCTGGAGATTAGCCAGTCACGATCAAAGAATTAGGGAACGTGATTTTCCAAGGGTATCATTATAAACCTTATACCTACTCTCCAAAAGAAAAGAACGCATAGTCACATCATGTCACGTAAAATATATTTCACGTGACGTGACCTATTCGTAATTGCATGCAACAATTCATAAAATTCTTGTTTTTAAATTCCCCCGCAGCCGAATACAGTACGTAAAACATTTTTCAATTGAATTCACGCTTTAGACCTGGTAAAATTTTACTTAATTTTATTCTCCGTGAACTGTAATCTATTTGACTATCACTGACAATGTGAATATTCGAGCAATGTATTTACTTGTAAGTGACGTCAATGAAAACTTAAACTATCCACTTCGAGCCGTTACAAATATGTTATTGTCTCATTTCATTATTCTATTCTGCGTATCATCCTTCATATTTCTCTTAGTTAGAGTTTGAATTTCGAGAATCGCGTACATAGTGTTCTCAACAATCGTATAACCTCAGTCTCGTCACACTTTGTCAATATGCGAGTGGCGTCGCATGCAAAAGCTAGTGAGGCCATCGACCTATCTGGCAGTAGCAGACAGGACAATAATTCACTGCAAAATAAGTTACTGCCCTACCGTTGACGTATAGGCTAGTGAGGGCACAGGCCACACTGACAAAGTGACGTACGAGTACTTTGATTTAAACAGTGTTGTAATTGACGCGATGCGTAGTGATGCCACCAAGAAGTAGGTAATCTTTTATCCTAATCGATTCTTTTTAGGCGTCCTCCCTACTTTTATATCAGCAAGATGGAAAATAATGCGGGATACAAAATAGGTGCGTACTTTATTATTCACCGATCTAGACACTAAGCGAGGCTATTGTCCGTATGGACGGAGCCTAATAAGGACTAGGTGGGCAGGATATTGAAAAAAAAAATTACAAACGAAATTGAAGTCTGAAGCAGATAATGGATAATAAATAGTAGTAGTAAATAACTAAAATAACTGTGTAGAGTTGAAAAGACTTAGGCATAATGTATCATACAATCAATCTTTATAGACTATCTTTAGCCATATTTATAACATTCTTACATCGAAATATACCTACATAGATCTACGGCAAATCTATTTTTGTAACATTGAAATATAAAAATGAGTCTTTATATGGATATCTATGTCACTGAAATTATACTTAATAAATTGTGGTTGTCAAGTCATATTTTCCTGTTAACGTTCATACAAGTACCTGTAATAGAAATCCAGCACATAATATCATTACATACTTGTATTAAAGCTTTATTTACTTACATGTGCTCTCATTTTCTTAATAATATAATCTGAGAATAGAAATTGTATCTACGGTCGCTTTGTTTGCTATTTTCGTTCTATTCAGCTAACATGCGGGCTGTTTTCTTTTAACAAACACGATGGCAATAAATGTTTCATTTATATTGTACTTACTTGTTTAGCAGCACAAATAGGCTGGGAGCCTATAGAGCCGAATTTGGCAACTAGGGCCTATGGGGATAGCTCATTCGCTAGTGTCTAAGGCTGAGTTGCACCACCTAACTTTGACCGTAACTTTGACGATATAAACCGGTGTTTTTTGTATGGAATTTGACTGATTTTTGACGTTTGTCAAAGTTAAAATAAGATGGTGCAACCCAGCCTAAATGATTTATCATGTGTCCTCACTAGAAAACGATAAAAACATTGTTGGGTATTTGACACCATTCACCAATTAATTGTTTAGTTCTAAAGCACAACTTTTAAAAAAACTCTTAATTCTGGTCTTAAAAAGTTAATGAACTGTAAATTAAGATTTTTGGTCGCTTGTATTTGATAAAAAGTTAGTCAATTGAGTTAGAAAAATAGTGACGTCATCGAATGGTATTGCTCTACAAAATCTATGGGAGAGTCGTTTTGACAGTTCACAAGTTACGTCATCAGTAAAATTGACTGGTGATGCCAAATGCCCTAATACGAGTAATTTTATAAATAAAACAAATGAAATTATACAACTGATCCAACTTATTACTCCAGCCGGGTGTGAAAATAACGATTGTGCGAGTAAAATAAAGCTTACGGAACCAATCAACACATAACATTCGGAACGAGCCATTAAACAAAGGCGCGAACGTAAACCCGCGGCGCGAAACCTGCTTCGTAAACGTAAATGTCATAATTCTGACAGTAATTTTCTGAAATTTCACATACAGGGTGTATTACGAAAAACGACACATTTTTGTTTCATTTTCAATTTATCCGTACAACAAATATCAATCATATAAATTTCGCTGTAACACTTTTTGAGTATTATTGGATTCAGTCAATGTTTTTACGTACCTGAAAAAACCCAATCAAACTTGTTGAATGTTGATCCTTTATACACTGAATTTTCAGTTACAAAAGGATAGTATATTTTGTTCAGTGATTATTATGAGCGAAAAACATTTTGTGATAAAATCATCATCATCATCATCATCATCATCATTTCAGCCACAGGACGTCCACTGCTGAACATAGGCCTCCCCCAATGCTTTCCATGTTGATCGATTGGTAGCGGCCTGCGTCCAGCGCTTCCCTGCTACCTTTACGATGTCGTCGGTCCACCTTGTAGGTGAACGTCCCACGCTGCGTGATAAAATATGAGCATGCAAAATAGCACTTTGCTTACAAAGTAGTCTGTCGTGTACATACGTAATTGATATCAACCTAGCTAGTGCTTCTAACAAACACCCTGTATTCCTTTCAAGTGCTCCGCGGATGGCCTATCATACCCATGTCAAGTGTCTTTGCAATATGAACCTCCCAGGCTCCCATCCTATACTCTCACCCTGTGCCCTTAATAGCTTTTTATGAATTTATTTTATTTTTCCACTGTGTTATTCTAAAAACAAGAGCTGGAATTATTAAACTTGGTTCCGTATTAAATTTATTTTGAGTATGTAATTAGAATCATGGTAGGAATGAGATTTATTAATGAGAGCAGGTAATAGAAATATAGCCGTTGGGACAGAATAATTCTTGAGTGTGACCAACGATCCGATGAATGCACCTGGATGCGGGCAGTGCAGGAAAAACTTGAATGAGGTATTTGTCCAGCAGTGGACATCTTTATGTTCTTATTAATGCCTCGCCAAGGACACTGGATTCCTTGGAGATCGAATGCGATGGAGGACTGTTGTGGACGCCCTCTGCCCCATCTAGGGGACATAGTAGTTAAGGCTGGGTTGCACCACATTACTTTAACTTTAACAAACATCAAAAGTCTGTTAAACTCCATAAAAACATCGGTTATGGTTATAGTCACTGTTAAAATAAGGTGGTGCAACTCAGCCTTAGTCAAGTAAATAAGTCTAGGACGTACGAATATAAACTTAGTTTAGGGTAATCCTACTCTAGATGTGTTCACTCTTAGGCTGAGTTGCACCACCTAACTTCAACGGTAACTTTGACGATAACCGGTGCTTTTTGTATGGAGTTTGACAGATTTTTGACGTTTGTCAAAGTTAAAGTAAGATGGTGCAACCCAGCCTTAACCTTGCGATGTGTGTGACATTTAACGGCCACGTTTCGGTTAACTTGGATAGGGGTAAGGACTTCTTTTTACCCGCTCTTTTCAGGTGCGGTCGACGGGCTGTGAAACGCGTGATTTTATAAAAGGATTAATCCATGTCAATCGGACACAACACGAGAAATTCACAAAGGAAAACAATAAAAATGTTGGGATCAAATATCACAATAGTGCGGTAATATTTTTATCGGCTACAGATTTTTTACGACCTGAATTTTACGCCCATTGTTAATTCACCAACAAATATTTTTTGTTATTGAATTAACAATGCAGTATTTATTCAAAAATAAAATATTATTACTGCATGTTGATACAGAGCTTGATCTCTGTACACTCTGTAGATTATACTTATTGATTGTTTTGGCAGCACAAAGGGGGAATTAGATCTATTGCCAACAGGAACCGCGGAATGACATTTTTATTGCTTTTATTGGTCATTGATTATAGTTTCTAGCTATTTAACGGCTATTTGGCCGAAATAATGGACTGGATATTTATTTTGAAACATTTGAACTCCAGTAATTGAGAATGTTACTAGGTATGCAAAATCACTTGAAACCTATGTTACAGTTAAGCTCCCAAACTCGATGCATTTAAGTCGTTTTATTATAGAGTTCCTATGGCCACCTTCCAGCTCCATCATCAGATCAGCTCCATGTCATCATAATATTGCATGGTCATCCAAATCACATGTGTTTGCGAAATTTCAGCTTAATCGGTTGCCTGGAAGTGGGTCTTAATTCAGTTTGCAAGATTCCACCCATACAAATATGAGCCAGTCGTTGTAATATGACGTCACGCGCATAAAATGGCGGGCCGGCCGCCGCCCGCACTTTTAAAATTCAATATCTTGGAAACTAATTTACGTATCGAAATAATTCTTTCACGTTTATTTTTTATTTTTAACAGAGAATACAGAAAGCTAAAAAACAAAATTAGTGAACATTCTTCGTACTACGGATATGCCGTACGTGGAAAAACCTTTGGATAAGTTTTTTTTAAAGACCTAGATTGTGTTTATTTATCCAGTACTATCTCAATACATCATAACAATAATTGAAATATTTATGTGAGAAATAGAGTGATAATAATAACTGAACAAGTACCTAATGTAGATAATTAACAGATTTTACATACTTTTTAGTAACGTTAGAATTTGTTCATAAAAACCCTGCCCACGCTGATTGTCGACAGATACGAGACGCAAAAGGATATATAGGAATTTCATATTGATATTATTGTGTATTGAAAATATTTGAATACCTGGCCTAAATCTGTTTAACCCTTCCATTGCCAGCTCAGTGATCCCTGAGACCTCCATATTCTTGGCCGGCACATTGTCTCGGCTGGCAATAACCAGGCGTTCGGTTGCCACTTCGTTTTTATTGAATGCCCCACTGTCTCTCTATTGATAATACAAAGGGTTCCGATCTTTCACGGCGCCCTTTTTTGTCAAACGTAACCTTTTTTATTCACCCGTATCAAATATGTGAATGTCTTACAAAATATAAACTAGTTGCCGTGCAATTTTGAGTAACGTAACGTACTTTAAAAGTAGATTTTGTTTTGCAGGATTAAGTTATGGGCGTTTACTAAATGATGTTACTTAGCTCATTTATTATGCATCTTATGTACGAGATGTCCGAGCTTTCAAAAATATACAACATGAACTTTGGCTTCAGTCTTTCGGCTGAAACGAACGAACGAACGAGCTTTGGCTTAGGTATAGCCCTATGTATCAAAATACTAGTTAGTATAGCGTATGTTCCTGGCTCTTCTCTTTAACAAATGATAATAAAAGTAGTCTTTCTTTAAGCAAATAATTAAAATGAAGTACAAAGATAACAATGTAACCTGATAAGTATAATTATATGTAGTTCAGAAGAAACAATACACAACCAGAAAATGCCACAGCCACTGACAACTTAGAAAAATGTTTCTTGAAAAAGCTTGCATTAAAATTATTATTATTTCTTGTCTGATCCTGAGCCGAGAGCGGTTAAGTGCTTCTGGTTGTCTCGATTTTGTACTTAGCAAAAGTACAAACGACAGTACTTTAAGGTAAACACTGTGGGTTCTTATGCTGTGGTAATATGAGCGAATTTTCAACAAAATGGGTAGTCTGGTGTGCTATAGTCTGTAATAGAACATAATTTTACTCAAATTAGGTAAGCCTCTAAAATCCACCTTGCTTTCAGGAGCATTGATTATCGTGTTAGCTTTGTCGAAGGACTTATAGCCAGTGATTTAGTGCTTTTAAGGAATTACTGGAATTTTATATCCGGTCTACACAGCCGCTTTTGTTCTGTTATTCAAATAAGTCTACGGGAAAAGAGGTGCTTAATGGATTGTTTTATTTTCCATTTCAATTCTCGGAAGGACGCCTTTTACATTTACAAATTATTGCTTACAAAACTTGAGTAAAAAAAGCAAAGAGAGCATAGAGGTTTAATAATATGCAAAAGAACAATCTTTAAAAGCAGTTTCTACTCAATGTAGGTATTTAAATGTGAAAAAAATATATATCAAAAAGCGAGCTTGTCTGACTGGTACAGTAATTATTTGAACATCTACCAACTCAGTTTGACCTTTATTAAAAAAAATAATTAGTTTTGAATGACTGGTCTAAGATAGAACACAATCCAGTCTTGACATTTGTAAATAAGACACATTTCTCGGAATTTTCCAAGACGCGAGATAATAAAATTAGTGGGCCTATTTCGTCTTGCACGTGTACTTTAAAAATAAATAGAAAGTATCAAAATTTTAAAAACTTAATTACTTTAGGTCATAGGTAAGAAGGACCTATAATATGGGTAGGTAAGTGCCTATACTTATATGTACAGAAAAATAATAGGTATACAGCGAAATAAGACCCCAAGCAAAGTCACGGGCAACACTAGCATACATAATAGTAACTAATTGCGATTTTCCTGCGGGAAATCATGGAAAGATTGGGGGTTCGGATCCAACACGAGGCCCCTTTAATAGTACGTCCTTACGAATGAAATAGCCGTTTTGTATTGCAAAAGAAAATTAATTATTCAACACAGTTTTGAACGACAAAAGAAGTTAAACCTAAAACTTTGTGTGTAAGTTTATATTTATAGATTAGATTAAAATTTTATTTTAGCCATAAAATTGAAGTGAAGTTTTAACTCACGTATGAAAAAAAAGATATGATCCAAAGTTACATTACCTCACTTAATAATATCCGATTTTGAGTATTTACTAATAAAACAAGATGTATAATTACCTAAAATTAAAACTATTTAAAGTTAAATCTTAAATTATTAATTTAGTTGTTCTTAGAATTTGGAAAAACTTCAATTAGATGCAAGTAAATATAAGTAAAGGCACGACGTGTGTCCTACCTTTGAAGTAAAGTGGTACCTACTGTAGTTAACATTACTACAAATTTCGTATGGAATTCACTGGGATAAATTGCTCCTAAAATAGCAATCGTACTCAGGTTGAAGTCTTGGAAAAACTCAGATTACTTTGAAGATTGGAATTGCAAGTTGGAGAATAAGTTCCTAAGTTTTATTTTTAAAGAAACATCACAAACAATATTTATGTTTCGCCTGGAAATGAGACGAATTAAAATAGCGATTGTATAGTCGTTTCTGACACTAATCACGTTGTAAAAATATATTTTAATCACTTTATTGATTCCACGAACGTGTGAAAACATTTAAAAAGACTAGGCAGCGTTAAAATTTTCGACAGTCGTCGTCAATTGGATTATTTTCGAGCAAAATGTATTTGTTTCTGCAGACTGGCAATATCGAATGAAAATGATACATTAATTGCTCTGGCTGTTTCGAGGGTTCGGTTTTTTATGTAATAAAATTGGCTTTAAATATTCAATTCACAAAATATTTTCCGTAAGCTCCTAACACGACTCCTACCGTGATCGTGTGTTGAATAGAATCATCGTAGGAAGCTTTTTTTACTGTTCGCTATGTTGTGGCACGTATGATACTATTTCTCATAAAACTGATTAAAGTTTTTTCTAATCAGTTTGAAATTCTCTAAATAGGTATGATATAACGGCAGAACACACAGCAACTAAATTATCGCAACACTACCATTTGATTCAGTTCCAGACGTCTAATACAGCGACCGCAAATAAGTTAAGTGGTCTCCGCCTGGACGTCATGTTCTGTTTGAGATAGCTAACCTAATAATTCTAGGCCATGGCTCAGCCGCAACTAATCTGACCACTAAAGCTTATCATCTGGCCAGGGAGGTATAGTAGCTATTGTCACGGAACTATAAATGCTATTGATCTTTTTCTATCGTGTGGGCTATAGCAGCTTTGGTTTTTGACGACTGATATGGCTTAATTGGCCCAGTGATTTAACCTGTCACATCTGGAATTCGATGCCGAGAGAGACTCTAACCATAGAAGCGTTGAAGTCATTTGTCTGTGTAAAATGGCCGAAATATATTTATGTAGACAAGATTCGCGTATCGGTCTGCATATATTTATACTTGCCGCAGCAGCGTTCTTATCGTAACCACTTGTTAAACTGCGCTACTTTAACTGCGATGTGTAAACTTGTCCCAGCAGTAACCAGCGTGGAAATTGAGCTGCAAGCTGTTAAAACTATTTGGTGGACGAAAACGTCGACAAGATGGCTTTTATCGACGAGTAACAGTGTGACTTAATGGGATTTTTCCCCAATAAATCACACAGGTTACAGTGTGTGTGTGAACAAGCGTTCGCGCAGCTTTTTTCATCCAGTAACAAATTAAATTCATAAACAAAACACCTTTTAGTAAAATTATAATTGTCTATAGACGTCACTCTGCGTCACTGACATAAAAATGATATTATAAGAAAGAATAATAGTTGACTTTACCTCGCGTCGTGGCAAAAAGGCTATTAATATTCTTTAAATAAAATTCAACGTTTCTGTGCGTTTTCTTGGAATTTAGCTGTGAATTAATTTACACACTTTTGTTTTGAGTTATTTAATTGGCAACCATAATTCCAGTGAAACTTTCTACAGTGTAAGGCAAAACAGTAAGGCTGAGTTGCACCATCTAACTTTGACCGTAACTATGACGATAACCGGTGTTTTTTGTATGGAGTTTGAAAGATTTTTAACGTTTGTCAAAGTCAAAGTAAGATGGTGCAACCCAGCCTAAGTATCCTCATTTTGATTTTTCGTTTACACATCATAATTATGTACATAATATTTCAGCTTTTTTGTATTAAAAGACCTAAATCAATTTAAAATTGATTGATTTTGAGATCACGAAACCTTACATGTATTTTATTCGTCACCTACTTACTAGAAATATAAATTGTAAGTACTATCTAAATTTTCTTTGAAAATTCGTCTTGTTATTAATTTCTATCTAACCTTTCTATGACTTTCTCTGACAGATTTAGAAACAGCTTGGAACGTTATTACTGACTTGAAAATGAATTTAATGAAAATTGGAGATTATTGAGAGACTTTAGGCTTTCTAGTAGTAACTAATACAAAGTAATGAACGTTTATAAACAATTGAACATTATTTATAACGCTATTTCATAGTCCTGACGATGTAATTAAATGTACCGATGGGTATGTAACTAGGGTTGCCAGGCTTTAGTCGGACATGTTTGGCTTTTTAGGGTCTTGTCCGGCCAAATATTGCCTTGTCCGGCCTGTCCGGCTTTTGTTAGGCTTTTTATTTGGTTTGACACTGATTGCACCCCCGNCATGTCCGGCTTTTGAGGCAAAATGTCCGGCCAAATGAAACACAAACACAAAGTCCGGCTTTTGTGATTTTGGACCTGGCAACCCTATATGTAACTTGAAATAGCTTTCAAGCTTAGCTTCTTTACCTAAAACTCATAAAATTCTACTGATCAATTATACGTCACGAAATTATTGGATTTTTGCGAACTTTTAAGGAAAATAATTATACCTATTCAAAGAAAACATTCGGATCGACGATATTACTCTCATTAGAAATATAGATTTAAAAGCTTAAGTGATTTTTGCCTTCGCTTCTAAGTACCACCAGATGCTTGAGAATAACAAATTACGATAATATGAGAGTAAAATCCTCTTTTTATCTTATTATTTTTAAAATTGCGAATGCCTTGGAGATTTCATCGCTGAGATGTTTACATTACTCGTATATGTTTGAGATCTAATATCCACTCAGAAATGATGGAATGAACTGAAACATAATTGAAACAATATACGTCGGCGTCGTCGAACAACGTCGTTTGATCGCAACTGTCAAAATTTTTTTTTTTTGCATTAAACTACTCTAAAATAGCCCCTTTATAAACTAATTTTTTAATTTTTCAAAATTCGTAATAATATCGAAGATACAGAATCGAACACCGACGGATGTGATTATTCTAACGCAGTACAGAGACGTGTTTGTGCAAGCGTCATTGTACTTCGGAAGACTGCACATCGTTTGTTGGAATAGCTTATACATTTGTATTCGTATTGATATTGAATGTATCTAGAATTTCGTCTTTATATCTATAAGTTTGGACACTTTATCGTTTTGATGACTGAAAGTCACAACCATCTCTTTACTAGGGAAGTCAGAGAAAAAAAAACTGTGACGTACGTACACACCCGTCGTTGTACTAGGAAGTTCGAAAATAAAAGAAACAGTGTCCTTTTGTTTTTATTTTATGGTATTTGTAGGTAGATTGATGAGTATAAACATTAAGAATGTTTGGTACAAAATAATTGTTTTTGGTGGCGGATGTACTGAACTTACATTGTTCTAAGGACTTTTGTTTGACGTTTGATCAGAACCATCGTTGTACTTCGGTAAAGTTTGGTAATTTTGACGTCGGATATACACAACCGACTTTGTACTAGGGACGGGTATTCCAATTGCGTCTTTGTTCTATTTTTAAATTGCTTAAAAAATAAAATAAAAAATTGAGACTACAATAATTTGATTTTAATGTGTTTCTTTTTGACGATTTGTTACTCAAAATAAACATTGTGTTAAAAATAAAGTTTTTTTTTGCGTATACAGGATGACATCTTGTAATGAGTGAACATCCTTGTAAAGGATTATAGTGCATGTCATTTGCAATCAAATTAGATAAGTATTTGCCTACGCAAAACACAATGTAATTTTTCCATACAAAAAATCAAAATAATAATAATTAATATCCCGTAGCTGATTTTAAATTTTCCTGCTTTTAAGCTAAGGTAGAAAAAGCCCAAACTATAAATAATAAAAATAATAAAAGACTTTATTAAACACACAGTAAAACATAAAAGTAATAAAATAAAAGAAAAAAGTGTGATAAAGGGGCGCCCGCTCAATTTTTATCGGAACACCATGTTAGGATGTCCCTATTAAAACTGAGAAATGCTTGACTTTTGCCTAGGCATATACCTACATAAATAAATTGGTTACAATAACCTGTTATCCCTTACAAGGATGTTCACTTATTACACGTCACCCTGTAAGTATAGGTATGCTTAGAAAGCTTTTCGTCGAAGTTAAATTTTATACTTATTTATTTTATTCATTTCTAAGTAGCACTTACACCGTCAAATCAATGCCCCCTTTACCCTTTCAAGCAGATCCCAACATTATTCAAAAAATGCAAGATCTTATAGGTGATAGTTTTTGCATCCAGTGCCTTCCTGCTACCTTTATGAGATCATCGTTCCGCCTTGGTTTGTGGGTGGATGTCGCACGCTTCGTTTTTCGGTATGCAGCCTACTCCAGAACCTTGGTGCCCCATTGGCCGTAAGTTTTGCGTACTATGTGTCCTGCCTATTGTCACTCAGCATGCTAATCTGTCGGGATATGTCATCGACTTTAGTTTGTTTACGGACCTCCCTCATTTATGATTTGATCTCGTAAAGAAACACTGACATAACCCTTGCTATAGCACGCCGTGCAACTTTGAGCTTCTTTGAGAGCCAACGTTTTGGACCTATAATAGGGTAACACACACTGATGGTAGACTCTCGTCTTTAGGCACTTTAGGATTTTGGACGAAAAGATGTCTAGTTTTCCGGATACTGCCCAGTCGAGGTAGATTCGTCGATTGACCTCTTTCTCGAAGTTGGACCTACCTAGCTAAATCTTTTGTCCAAGGTAGACATCCTACTTGTCAACAATCTCAAGAATTGAGATCCCAACCGAAGTTGGGTAGGGTGCAACATGGACATTCGACATAAGCTCATTTTTTCCATGTTCATCCAAAGGCCCCGTTGGGATACTCGATTAAGGTCTTTAATATTGTGTCGAGGTCTTCCAAAGATTCTGCCATGACCATAATATTATCGTCGGCATACCTAAGGTGAGTGTTGTACTCGTCGTTGATATTTATGCCGAATCCTTTCATTCCAGGAGTTGGACAGGTGAACAGTTTTGGAAATAGGTATAAAATCTCCCAGCCTTACGCCTCGCTGTAGTGGAATCGCGCTCGTGCTCTGCTTCTGTATTTGTATTCGGGCTGGATTGGTGCGTTCATGTAGAAGTACTTCAGTACCTCGATGTAACGAGAGTCGATACGGCCGCGGTGCAGGGAGAGATTGCAGCACTGCCCAAATCTCGATCAAATCGAAGGCCTTCTCATAGTCCACGAACTCCAAGCATAGTGGCAAGTTATACTCTTCGATCTTCTGCATAACTTGCCGCAGTATATGGATGTGGTTTATCTATCCTTGATTTTTGTTAATTTTCTTTGATACCTATTGTCTTTATTTATTAATTAATTAATAATGAAACCTAATAAACAATGTTTTTTATTTATTTCCTCCAACTTTCTTCATCATCCGACGGGTACTCATGGCAGAAGTTCCGTAGAATAATGACTAAAAGTGACATACGTCATATATTTGATTAAAAAAATTCGCAGAACAACGACGGTTTACCACATACATCCTCAAATTGTCCATAGAACAATGACGCATGTGAATTTTACAAAAAACTAAGTATTTTTGGAGATGTGTACATAGTTTATACAAAATAACATCTTTATGTTTATAACATCCCCAAATTTGAAACCGATCAGCCAAGTAGTTTTTTTTTTGTAGACACAAAAAACCGGTTCCAAAACTTCAAAACGCTCTCCTGGAAACTTAACATTTTGCAGATACGTCGTTGTTCGACGACGCCGACGTGAATTATGAAGCAGCTTTTGTTACACATTCTTCAGAAATGACTAAATCAATGATGCTTAAAAAATAAGTTTTTAGGTTTGAGGTCTCAGTCAGTTAAATATTAATATCTTTGCTGAAACTTAAAATATTCAGTTTCATTTATAACATATCTTTTTTCCATTAGAAATAGGGTATATGCTAACCATAGTTATTGGCCACCTTGATTAAAATAAAAGGAAACAAACATTTATTATGTAAGATTGTAAGTTATTAAGAGAGGAAAAGAGACACAAATATTTTCTACATTGGACTGCGTATTGCTCAGAGAAACTATGTATAAAACCCTCAGATCATAGAAGGGAATAGATGTGAAAAGGGGGCGTGGCGCGTGTCTCCGCGATATGCCCAGAAACGAACATCGGCCGCGTAGCTAGGTTAGTCGCGATTCAGTCGTACTAAGGAAATGTTCTCCGATATTTTGGATAATGCGTCGTTACGTGCAATAAAACAAATGAAACGAAGAACTACAGGAACAATGGAGTCATTTACTACATGTAAGTATTGCAAATCCATTGGTATTTTGCTTATAAATAAAAAAAACTAAACATTTTTACGAACGAATTCAGTGCCGTAACAGTTACTGCGATATCGAAATCAGTGGTGATAAAAATTCTAACACACTTGTACATTGACGATTTAGTTAGGAACCACTTTATGTCATGGTCAACTACTGCGCAATGTATTTAATTTCTTCCGATATCCACTGTCGTGTGAAAATACACAGTACGGCCGCATGTGCCGGTCGTAACATAGTGCTGTGCTCGTTTCCTATTATCGATAAATATAAGTAAATTATAATTTTCTATTTTGTAATCTATATAAATAAAAATGAATTTATTGATGTTCGTTAGTCTGATTAAAACTCGAGAACGGCTGGGCCGATTGAGCTGATTTTGGTGTTAAAATGTTTGTCGTAGTCCAGGGTAGGTCTAAACGGTGAACAAATAAGGAAAGATTTGCTTATTTAATGCCTTTAAGGCGGAACAGAGTTCGCCGGATCAGCTAGTTTTAAATAAAAAAATGATGTGTTACTTGCGATTATAAGGTTTTACAAAAAAAAAAAAACAGTGGAAGTAATTAGTAACTGTCAACTATGTAATTTCTACAATATGTAACGGAAACACCGTCCGATCCATTAAGGTGTTAATAGGTATCGAGTTAAGATTCCATTTGTGTAATAATTTTCATAAAATATTATAAAAAAATACCCCATGAAAAATAAATACAAAATTTACAAAAATAAAATAGCTTACATGGCAATCCGAACTGCAGTGTAGAGGGTACGCGGGAGGGGTAGAGATGCGCCGGCACGCGTAGCGACGTCATAAGGTCATGACCCCCAGCGTCTTAAAAAAAGCCGCGCGCCGACAGAGTGTTAACACTGTTAACGCTTTTTGAAAATTTCCCCGTTGTAGGGTAAATCATTGCTAAACTTATTGACTTTAAAAATCGATAAAAAAATTGTTTTTATTAATTACGTAATTTTGATACTTGTTTTGGTAATGTTGTTAAAGCTACTTTATGACCCTTTCGGATCGGACGGTGTTTTTGTTACATATTGTATAAGAGCTAGTTGAAAGCCTAATATAGGCATTATTTTTGATAAACATAATATGCGGTAGGTACGCAGATCGCCATAATTAAAAAGTAAATGCGTGATAGTAGTTAATAATAACGTATAATAATAAAAAGGTTTTCATACATAAGCATTTTGTGAAATCAGTTTCGAGCCTTGCCCCTAGCGATTTAAAGTATCGATATCTTGTCGACTCCATTTTATCTTTGTTCTCTCACTAGCGTTTTCTTAGTGTGCGTCACGTCACGCGGCCATTGATTGGCCATAAGGCATGCCTTCTGGCCAATCACAGCACTTTTAAGCCGGTTGCACATGTTGTCGTAGACTCTCAGTCGCTTTGTTTTTACACAGTTGAATGTGTGTGTGGGAGCTGTGGTGGGGGAAATGTGGGGACACTGGTTCTCGTTGTAGTTACGCGCGACTTCATATCTATTCTCTTTCTATGATCTGAGATAAAACCCCTATGTTTATGTATGAAACCAATGACTATGTATAGGATAATTACTATAGTAATTACCCTTCGAGTATAATTAATTTAATAGGTACTGGATATGTGCAAACCGCACGAAGCCGTATGAAAAAAACTAGAGTGGAATGGAAGTTTAGTGTCCAAATTACTCCATAAAGATGGAGAATCGAATAAAATTAGATCCACAAAGATTATAACACATGACGCTTCGTAATTCGCCTCCAAGGAATCAACGTCCCACTAATTGGACTTCAGAAACAAAATCTCTTTCCTGGGCGTAGCTACTTAAAATTTAACACAAAATAAAAGTCATGCTCAAAATGGCTCATTGTTATGAGCCGCCGCTATTCAGAGTTATTGATAGGGTTGCCAGTTTCTTTTTAACTTTAAAGAGGTAAGAACATTATCTTTAACTTAAATGCTAAATACTAAAATAGTGCTGTAAAATCGACGTATTTAAAACGGCACATTCATTATTTTTCTTTGTAGAAATATTAAAATAGTTATTTCAATTAGGATTTCCAACTGTAAGTTAAAGCTACCTTCAGTTTGCTGTTGTTTCAATGTACAGTCACGGAATGAAAAGGTTCGTCAGTTTTCAAATTGATTCCTTCAACGAATCGCGAGCACTTACCTTTTGAAACTATGTTACAGAATAATCTCGAGTTAGAGAAAATAATCTTTAACTGTTCGTCAGTAAAGTTCAAAATTATTCAAATCAAAGTTGTTTGACCATTTATCTTGTCAAGAAGATTATTATGATTGATATACTAAAACCTTCTTGTTGGTTCAACCTGCCATTATTATTTCTATTAAATAAAAAAAACTATTGTCAATTGGTGATGTCATCATTGCATTGCACTGATGGAATAGAAAAATAAACAAGCAAAACCTTATTCGTTTGCAAACGTCATATTTATTTAAATGTTAGCAGCACTGTTTTTTGCACTGTTATGTTGGCAGGTTTGACTCTTACAGTACCTAATGCAAGCGAAAACCGACACTAAGGTGACGAACCTTTTCATTCTGCGACTGTACATACTTACATACTTTATAATCATAATATTTGATTTTTATTGGGCTTCGATTTTAAATTGTTTCTTGGTGTTTTAGTAATATGGTGATGAGTAAGCCTCAGAGTATCTTTATGGTGACCATTTATTAGTTTTAGTTAACTACTTCGGTTCAGTCGTTAGTTCTGTGAGCCACGTGATCAGCCCTTCGCCATTTCTTTGTGTAACGACCCGAGCCACGTCGTGAAGTTTTGTTTATTTGTGTATCTCCGCATTGCAGATCCGATCCGGCAAAGGAAACCTTTTAATTTTTCTTTTCATGTGCGTGTAGGTTTTACACGTTGACAGCGGCAGCCCTCGTACGAGAAACTTGGTATAACCAGCGACAGGGTGATTAATGTGTAAAAATTTAATCGCACCCACAACAGAGGAAGTTTTGCTTTGTTCTATTAAGGTGTCTGTCCGTCACACGGACGCGTGTCGAGCGGGGTAATTAATCTAAAATCAAAGGCGGACGGGATTAGGCGCTTTGACCAAAACGTCAGGCATTCGTTACGTTTAATGAGATGTCAGCGCCAGAAACCTACGGTTACTACACATGCTAACGTTTTTCAATTAACGCTTGTATGCCGGTACAAATTGCCTCCTAGTTGAAAGGTTTTGTGAATTAAATCTAAATATGTTTGACATCGTTTTTTGTCGCGTTATCTCATGTTTACACTACGACCATTAAAAAAGTACTTGAAATTTTTTATCTCTTTCTTTCTCTTAATGGTACTCAAGGGGTTAATGGTTTCACTTCAGGAAAACCGCATCGCTTCAAGATACTTTAATTATACTTATTTATTTTCTGTATGTTGCAGTGGTAGAAACATTATTTATCAATCGGCTTACAAAACTTTTTAATAAGCAAATGAGCAAAGAAATAAAAATACGTACCTGTCATCCGATTCCTATACCTATACGAAATACCTAGACCGATAATCCGATAAGCACAAGAGTAAAGGCCACTAAATCACCGTGTTTAACTCACCTGTTTCATTCTAACTTTCCATTAACTACTGTAAAAAAGCGTAGTAAAACATATATATTTTTTTAAATATCCATCTACATTTCCTAGAAAGCCGGGGCCCTGGCTCGAGCCACATAAATATCCGGTGAACATTATTGCGATTCCGGACAAACCATTGCATTCCCGGTATAAGTAACATCAGTGTAATTGTTTTGCATTCGCGGTTTGCAGGTGTATATCGGTTTAATGGTGTTCACTTGTGCTAAACCGGGAATTAGTTACATTTAATTGCACCACTCACTGGAATCCGTCATTTATGGAATTTCCGATAGGTAGTGTTTTGTTTGCTAAAATGTGACATCATTAAAATATGGTTTTAGAGGAATTTATGCGAATAGACAGTACTTAATTAAAACAAATTAATGATGTAAAATCAGTTTCAATTAATTATGCTAGTGACTTTGAAAGCTTAATTTACAGTAGTTACTGTTCTTTCATTATTTAGCTTGCGAGCCAGAAACAAAAGCAGGCAGTTAGTATATTTCTTTTATAAATTGCTGTTTTACGAGTAGCTTCGCTTATTTTGCAATAAACTAAGAACTAAGGATAATGAAAAAACCAGTAAGTGAGAGCGCGGAGTGAGAAACAAAAATTTGTGTTTCTCACAGTTTGGAGTTTTTCTGTTAAGAAGAGACTGCGGCCGCGACTTTGACGGCATGTTGAGCCAATACATTATTTTACCCGATCTCGGTGGACCAACTTCACTGTTACGAAGTTTCCTCGCTGGCCGATAAAAGCCGTGCATAACAACTTTAAAAGCAAAGATAAATTAAAGTTTCATCACAATTTTTTCCGGCATCGTTACGTTTTTGGCCTACGTACACTTACTAATAAAACTAATAATCGTCGCAGTTTCCAATTTTTCGATAACTTTCCAGTTGAAAATCTGGAACTGGTGAAATCTGAAACTGGAAAAATGCCAATTCTCTAAAGGCTACGACAAGTTAGTGTAGTTGTGTGAATTGCAAAAGTGCACACTTCTCTTGATAAAGCTTGTATATTGTGTTCTGTTATTTTTGTCTCAACAATACTGAGCAATGTCTTCCTTTTATAAGAATCCAAAGAGCTTACGTAATGCAGGACTTATAAATTATAACCTGGAGAAACCTGCTTTTCGCAATATACGTCTGCTTTTCTTAGGTTTATACCAGATGATAATGAATGTTTAAAGACAAACTTAATTTAATTATAATATTATTTCTTTATCTTAACTGAACGAAAAAAACAAAAAAAAATGTAATTAAAGAGTGCCAAAGTACTTAAACACCTATCTATATTTTATAAAAGCGAAATGTCACTGATTGACTGCCTGACTCACTCACTCATCACGAAATCTCAGAAACCACAAGTGCTCGGAGTCTCAAATTTTGCATGGGGGTTTCTTTTAGAACATAGGTGCTCACTAAGAACGGATTTTACGAAACTCCACCCCTAGGGGGGTAAAACGGGATCCACGCGTACAAAGTCGCGGGCGGCCGCTATATGTATAGTACCTAATAAATAAAGGTCAGGGTGCACTGTCGGTCTGTGTGCACTAGATGTTGAATGAAACACTAATGTTGTTACATTTGTAAAAACTATAAATAACTGAAATAATTATTTAAAAAACTAGTGCATTCTCTACCTTGATAAAATACATTTTTTACATAATGTCGCATCGAGACATTCTTTTACCAGGAATTGAGTTTTCGTACCCGCTAGTTGACTCAAAGTGTTAAAATAAATACGCAAGGACAACTCATGCTTAGGTCAGACCACGAAACCAAAATGTAGGTTTATAATTTATCATCATTTTTTAATACGGACCTAAGAAGTTCGTCTACAAAGACAGCTTCAAAAATACTTATACATACAAGATTTAAACTAATTTGATTTTAGTCGCTGTATTCTGTTTTCAATAATCATCCCGAATGGATTTTAAATATTAATTCACAGCTTTATGTAATACTACACTCATATGTTACGACATCAATTACCATAAATGTCTGTTTGTTTAACTGTCACAACGTTCAATATTACCGCATATTTAATCAAACTCGCTATAGTCAAATGGAATTATTTTACCGAGCAATGTAATTAATTTTGGAGATACAAAAACCACATAATATTTATAAGAATTAATCAATCACATGACAGTAATGGATTTCAGTACTAATTGGAAGAGGAATATTGTTCATATTTGAATGTAATTTAGAAGTAACATGACAAAGTTATTTGATTCATATAACCCTTGTGTAGCTTTGATACATTTTGCTAGATGAGAGCCAGTTATGATCGAGAGCAATAGATCTTTTCGATATATCAATAAACTGAATAAACTTACAGTAATATCTTATGAATTTGCATGTCTAGTACTCGTAATTCACACAAAGAAAAGGTAACCTTTATTTTATTGGTACTTACTCATTTCAATAACAGTATAAAAATAAAATGACTCAAGTTAGAGCTGCTACACACAACTATGTAGAGTGTAGACGTCTTGTTGTACCATAGTTACACAAGATCTTACGACGAGACATCTTGTCGTGTAAAGATGCTACGAGCATCGTGAAATTCACGAGTCTTGTGTCAACGATTCTCAAAAAAAGGCATAAAGTAGAAACAGAAATACATAAAATACAGGGTGGCCCAGAAAGAAATTCACTTTTGAAAATTCAAGGAAAAAAATTCTGTGTAATTTTGTAGAACTTTATTCATTACAATTCAAAGAAAATTAAATAAATTTATTTTTAAATTTACCTTTATTAAATTACATCGTCCAGGAGATTTCCTTGACGCTTACAACATTCGATCAACATACATCAAAATCTTGAAATTCGTTCGTTAGAATTACCTCGAAACCTATTTTCCATTTTTTTGCCGAATGTTCAGCTTCAGTTGCTGCATGGTTGTTGGATTATAAAAGTATACTCTATTCTTAAGATAACACCACAAAAAGTTTTCTGGAGTGAGATCAGGGCTTCCTGGTGGCCAGGAGATGTCACCCCTGCCTAAAATTATTTTTTGTGGGAACATGTCTCTTACCATCTAAATGCTCTCATTTGAAGTGTGACAGGTAGCCCAATCTTGATGAAACCAAGTGCTCCTGTCATAGCCTTGCGAATCTTGCCACTTTGAAATCAAAAAGCTTTTCAGCATGCAGTATAGCGCTCTCAAAAATTAATCATCCTTTCGATGCAACAAACCAATTAAGCAGGGGTGAAATCTCGTTGCCACTAAGAAGCCCTAATCTCATTCCAGCAGACTTCTTTGTGGGGTTACATTATGAGTAGAGTATACTCTAAAAATCCAAAAACTCTGCAGCATTCATCCATCCTGAATCCATTTTAAGGTGACTCTTACGAAAGTTTTCCACAATTTTTATGCATGTTGACTGAATGTTGTAAACATGTACGATGAAATTTAAAAAAGAAGGTAAATTTAAAAATAAATTGCATGAAATTTCCTATAAATTACAATGGTTAAAGTTGTACAAAAATTTACAGTTTTCGTTTCCTTACATTTTCAAAAGTGAACTTTCTTCTGGGCCACCCTGTAAGAAGACGACTTCTAGTGCGGTTCATTTTTCGATATTGACTGCGGCCATACACAATATGGCGTCGTATAGTTGCGCCTCGTTTCACGATACTGCTTTAATAGCTTAGATTGTCTTAAGTGCTCTTGAGATGTCTATCTTCCAAGCGCTTCAACGTCAATTAATTTCATTAATAAACCACGGAGACTATACTACGCACTTACCTTATTGATTTGCCATTGCATTTGAACTCTACCAATAAAACAGACACGGCGAAGAGTTTCGATTCAGATAAAACCGTAACTTTTTCTCGCTTTATCGTATACCGTATCGTAGTACGTGTCGCGTGCGCTAGTAAAACAAAATGTATCGTGACATCTTCGTTCGATATCGTTGCATTCCGTTGTAAAGACTGTCGGCGATCTCGACGATGTACGTGTACGTCGGAAAAACGTGTTGAAACTGGTTCTCAATCTTTTCTTCTTTTCGTGTCGACAACAAACCTACACAGTGTCAGCCCAAAACTCCGCCACAAGAGTGGCGTTGTCAGTAGCACTCATCAAATCCTCCTCAAGAAGAAGAAGAATAAAAAGATTAGATTGAGCTTCATTTATACAGGGTGGAAACGTTAAGTGATCTCACTCGATTATTTCTAAACTATTCAAGATATTGAAAAACTCGTTACTGATCCTGAAAGTGCTCCATGAGCTCTTTCAAACGGTACCAATAATAGGTTACAGAATAAACTGGATCTATCTGAAAATTCAATGTTTCCAGCTTCCATACTAAATGTATGCCAGACACACAATATTAGAAGTGTATTTTTTTTCATTGAATAATAAACTCTTAAAATAAACTCGTAAATTGTATTCTTATTTAAAATTATTCATGAAAAACATTTGTTTTAGGCTTTACTTGCTATAATATTGTCAAGAGATGAGTGTCATGACTGTGGTACTACTAAATGTATGGAAGAAGGAAACATTGAATTTTTTGATAGATCCAGTTTATTCTGTAACCTAATATTGATACCATTGGATAGAGCTTGTGAAGCACTTTTAGAATCAGTAATCAGTTTTACGATATCATGTGTAGTTTTTAAAATAATGTGACTTTAACAAATGTATGGAAGCTGGAAACATTGAATTTTCGGATAGATCCAGTTTATTCTGTAACATATTATTAATACCGTTTAATAGAGCTCATGAAGCACTTTCAGGATCAGTAACTAGTTTTTTGATATCTTGTATAGTTTAGAAATAATCGAGTGAGATCACTTATCGTTTCCACCCTGTATAGACATGACAAGGCTATTGTAGTCTAGCCTGAAAGGTTTATCATGAATATTAAAACAACCCACTAATTTAAAGCTCTAACTATTGTTTAGCCTGTTAAACGTAAATTTGATCTAAGAACAATTTTAGCCGATTTCCCGATATTCTTGAGAGCCTCAAGGCTCAAAAGGTTGTATGTACAATTGTTTCCAACGGTGTAAGCTTTAATAACTCGTCTATTTTGAGCTTTCTTTTCCCAAGTGTCCCATAGACTCCATGAAATGTTTACAAAGATTATCTCACCCCTTTTGCTTTTCATGGACAATAATAAATCTTTTGAATGATTTCCAAAAGTTTGACAATCGCTTGCACACTTTGTTACGAGTAACCGTAAACAGTTGGCTTGTTTGGAAACATACGCCACCGAGCGAGCGTCGCAACGACCCTTGGTAAGTGTAATATTTACTAATAGTCATCCAACAGTCATGCGAGCGGAGATCGACGAGATTACTATTCCGATTGTCAAACAAAGAACACTTTTAAGGCAGGAAAACAGACGGGATTTCGAGCAAACTCTGCTATCAGATTTCTAACATCACCACATGCAGTTTTATTCCTTTTAACTTTTTAACATCACCACATTCCGTCTTTCCTCTCTGAATAGACTGAGATTTATTGAGTCACACCTGATTATCTTCAAAATTCATATGATACATAAAGCATTAAAAAATAAAATAAAAGCTAAATATCTTGATTTAATAACCAGAAAAATACGAAGACAAGATGATCATATCAAAAAGTTAACTCAGTTTCCCTTTTAAATTTAAGCGATAAAACAAGAACTAGCTTAACTCTATCCTGCAACTTAGTTTAAAACTGGAGCAAAAGCCGATCCGAACTTAATTTCGCAATTAAGGAGTTTTAGTGCAAGACTCCCTTCAAAAAGACTCTCTTGTTACCGGCGCTTACTCCGATTATAGAAAGGGCAATGAATTCGATTTTTTATGTAAGTTTTTACGAAAAATGTCTAAGCCTTCCAAGCCATTGGACGTAATAAAAGTCCTAATATTAGTTAGGGTTAATTGCATGTAGCACAAAACTGTTCATGATTATGTTAAGATATCAAAGTGTACTTCAATGTATGGATTGTATATTTTGGTAAGAAAGTAATTACGTTGTATCTAACTAAAGTCAAGAAGAGAAGGAAATTTAAATTTTCTCTAACCTCGTCAACCTCTGCAGTCTTATACTTAGTCTAGTAAATAATATCTTCTAAGCTACGATAGGAGAATATGGCTTCCTTTGCTCAGCTAATTTTACTTAAAGTATGACTACGACAGGTGCATCCTACAATGATTCAAGCACTGTATAGGTGCACTAATAAACTTCAGACTCCCTGAAACACTAGTTGCTAATGTCTAAAAGCAAGACATGGGAAATGACATAAGTTTCCTCGCAAACTTACCTGTTAGTGATAAACTGCTCACTATTATCTACTCTAAGGCTGAGTTGCACCACCTAACTTTAACATTAACTATAACGATAACAGTGTGCCTACCATGAGTTTACGTTAGGTGAGCTCGCTAGCGAATACGTCAAAAAATTCTAAGAAGATTTTATTTCTTGAAAGTAGCCGCTAGGGGCGCTGCACAATATGTCATACAATTAAATGTCATTTTTTACGCAGTCGCTAGCGAGCACACCTAACGTAAACTCATGGTAGGCACACAGGTGTGTTTTGTATGGAGTTTGACAGATTTCTGACGTTTGTTAAAGTCAAAGTAAGATGGTGTAACCCAGCCTAAGTAGTTCAAAGTTGTCCAATATAAGCTCCACGTTTCTTGTTGAGGCCGCATCCGCATAGGTAATTAGTTAGTTCGGCTGACGTGGCTGCCTTATTGCCAAATGGTGTAAGAAACTTTTTGAATTTGGCCTACTTGCTAAATTGGCCTACTATATGATGATATTGAATGACCAAGCAGAAACTACTTAGTGGCTGAGTAAAAAAGTGGGCAAAATCTAGAGTGACATTCGAAGCGATTACGACTTTAATTAAAATAAAGCATAAGACTAAGTGGAAGGTGTCCATTTCTTAAAAAAAACCTGCTACTTCTAATAATATCACTTAGGATGTAGTAACTGAGATCACAAACCAGTATCTTTTATGATCCAGTAAAGTGGACTCTCTCGACTCAAAGGTACTGGGATACATTTAGAGTGAAACCACCTTAAATATTTGTTTTCAGTTTGGAAAGGTATGATGTTCCAGGATTAAATAAAAACATAGCGTGTTTTTCTAAACTAACGAAGGTCTGCGTTTATTTACTTGGTATGGAGATATTATGAATAAAAGCTTCACTGCTATATAGGAGTAGCAGTGTGGTGATCAGTAGAACTACGTAAAATATTTCAAGTAACTCGCTTTCAAACTCATTCAACTTCGCAAGGTTAAATATAACCCTAATGATGGTTCATTACTTTCCAACAATGGGATCGAAATGTTTGAATCAGAAGTATTATATTCAGTTCAATCTGTTGCTTGTTTATCAAACAAAACGGAAATGGCGCTAACAACTTGAATTACTTTGAATAAAGGATTTTGTGCCAATCTTCCGGGCTACATTTATCGGCTCAGTTCACTCAAAACTGCGGCTCCATTTTGACAGAAACAATGAAAATTACAACAAGTACATGTTTTAAATGTAGACAAGAAGAAGATTTATTACATGTACAGAACAAAAGTTCAGAAAACAATATTTTACAAAGATATTTTCACCCGTATCATTTTATTATTTGTCAATCGAGCAGTTATAGTCCAGTCAAATTAGACATCAACCCTGCAATAATTCGCATACAACTGAAAATTGGTACGGATGTTCGGAGCACCATTATGAATGAAATGTAAAAAATCCCCATCAATCCGACAGGAACTAAAAAAAATCAAGGTCAAAGTTAAAAAATACGGGTTTTTGAGATTTTCAGCCAAACGGTAAGTTGTATCATAAAAATATGTATGACAAGATTTTAGGTCATTCAATTATAATTATCTATTAAAATTGTCTACACACTTTCTCCTAAGAGTCAGTGTTTCTGAGATTCGATGATCCGAAGAGTCAAAAAGGTGTTTTCTTCATAACCGTCTTACACATAATACAAATTGCGAAATGTCACATTGTGTTCGCTTCGAACAATTAATCGGTATGCAGAATTCATATAAACTGTCACGTAGGAAAGTATCACTTTGAATTAATTAAACATCTTCCTGAAAATTACACTTTCATAGCGCAATTTGAAACGCAAACGAAATATTTTAGCAATTTGTGTCCACTAGTCTTTTGTGCTCTGACACTGCAGAAATATTTCGTTGTACCTAGTTTCAGTTTAAACTAAGTAATAGGTAGTTTCCATAGGTCTTCGTAGTTCTTGTTAGTTTACAATCATGTTTTAGAAAATTTTCCACGATAATATTGTAACGTTAATATTTTACCAAATACGAGTAGTAGGGACATAATATTTTTATCCAATTTTTAACAAACGATGCTTAATTCAATATCAAGTTTTTAAGCTATACTATTAGTAATCATGATGAAAATGATGGATTTTACCCATGGTACTCGTATAATATAGTATTTTAGATCTTAACTTGCTAAGTTTAATTCAACTAATTGAAGTACAAGCATCAACGTAATCAAATAAGACAGGGAAAAATCCCTCCCAAATCAAAATGAAGATTTATCAGTTCTTTTTGATAAACTATCCCAGTGCCGTTTCACTCCAAAAACGCGGAATCTATACGGGAACGGCGAGGGGAGGCCGATCCCTCCAAAGACAACCTATATGGGTGGCAAATAAAATCCATGTCAAGAACATTCGCGCACTTTATTTGAAATGTTCTGTATCTCCGTCCTCTGACATTTTTATGAATTTCATTTGACAAACGAGGAATGTTGGCGCAATAACAGGCGGCTAATGTAATAAAACTATACAACTCCAAATAATAAAATATTTTCAACATTGTAATCGCAGTTTTTCAGATAATTTAATTAAGACGAATTAATGTAAACAAAAAAAAATATAGCATTGTTACATAAATTAAACTTAAACCACTTTCTGTAAAATCGCCTCTATTCTGTGATGAAAAGATTAAACAAACAATGATTTTGCTAAAACAAATACTTAGTCGTAATGTTATTATTAAAGCTGCTATAAGACATTTTCCTCCAAGTAAAAGTTAATGTTTGTAATTTTTTACACGAGCACAAACATTTCATTATAACAAGAGCTAAGAGCAAAGTCATGTTCATCGTGATAATGTTATAAAAAGGCTGTACCTAAGTATAAAAATATAGACGTACATTCTAAATTATGTCCTCATTGTCTCTTGCTTTTCTAGTACCTAGTCATTTTGTTTATGACGGAATATTTTTTGAAATGTTTACTCCGTATAGATAAATTAATATAGGTATTTATTTTATGATCTTAGTAGTATAACTTGGTAGATACTTAAAATAAATCAACAAAGTATCAAAGGACCTTTATTACTAAAATTCTAGTTATTTTCACTAGGTAGTCTAATGGTTGTGCAAGAATATGAAAACCACACGCCACTCCACCCGTGTGCTACTTAGGTCTTTAATAAATTCTTACATGAAAAAGATTGCGGTCCATCATTAGCTAATTTTCTTCCGCTATGGAAAAAATACAATAATCCCATGTAGGATTTATTATACTGGATGCGGTCTGCGGTCAGGTCAAAGTAAACGCAGCCCCCATCATGGATATCCAGCGTGACATGTCCTTAAATTGTAATAATTAAGATTAAAATTTGTTGATGTTCATTTAGTCTTTTAAACGACCTAAACCTTATCTTAACGGTATAGAAAGTAAAAACATAACCTTTTAGTAGCTACTAAAACTCGTATCTCTCAATCTCGCGTTACAATATTTCTCCGCAAGCCTCCGCGTGCCTCCAAGGATCAAATTGAATCGGATCGTTTTTCTCTGTTCCTGCAGAACCCCGCTCTCCAGGGATTTGTCGCAGGCTTTATCTGATGCTCATTCTTTCAACGCTCTACGGCAACTTTTAGCCGAGCCACCAAACGCTGATGGTTCCGCATAATGGCTACCGTCGGGAATTTCGGCGTATACTTTCTATGCTTGGGAACTAATCAGGAGAGACCTGCGAGTTTTAGGCTGAGTTGCACCACCTAACATTGACCGTAACTATAACGATAACCGATTTATTTTGTACTAACGGCCGCCCGCGACTTCATACCTACGCGTGGATCCCGTTATACCCCCTTCATCTATCTATCTTACGCGGTTTAGATTTTTTTATACAAATGTTTTTTCACGCTAACTCCCGTTCCCGTGGGAATTTTGCAATATCCTGTTGTAACTAAGGTTTAAGTTTACTAAGGTATCGGCATGCCTTTCAAGCGTCTAACTTAAGCGGTTTAGTTTTTTCATACAAAAGGATTTTCCCGCGCATTCCCGTTCCCGTGGTAATTTCGGGAATTCCTTGTTGTAACTAAGCTTTAAGTTTACTAAGGTACCTACATACCAAATTTCAAGCGTCTAACTTAAGCGGTTTAGATTTTTCATACAAAATGATTTTCCCGCGCATTCCCGTTCCCGTGGTAATTTCGGGAATTCCTTGTTGTAACTAAGCTTTAAGTTTACTAAGGTGCTTACATGCCATATTTCAAGCGTCTAACTTTAGCGGTTTAGATTTTCCCGCTAATTCCTGTTCCCGTGGGAATTCCTAAGTATACTATAACCTGCCCAGGAGTATGAAGAATAATTGTACCAAGTTTCGTTAAAATCCGTCAAGTAGATTTTGTTTCTATAAGGAACATACAGACGGACAGACAGACAGACAGACAGACAGACACAAAAATTTTACTGATTGCATTTTTGGCATCAGTATCGATCACTAATCACCCCCTGATAGTTATTTTGAGAACATATTTCATGTACAGAATTGACCTCTCTACAGATTTATTATAAGTACCTAGGTATAGATGAAGTTTGATAGATTTCTAACGTTTGCTAAAGTTAAATTAAGATGGTGCAACCCAGCCTTAATCTATTGAGCTACACGTGAAATGTATGAAACGTTAAATAACTATAGAAAACTAGCTTTCTGCCCGCGGCTTCACCCGCGTGGAATTTTGTCTGTCACAGAAAAACTTTATCGCGCGCGTCCCTGTTTCAAAAACCGGGTTAAAAACTATCCTACGTAGGTACTTTACCGGGTCTCAAATCTCTACGACAAATTTCATAAAAATCGGTTCAGTGGTTTAGGCGTGAAAGCCAGACAGACAGACTGACAGAGTTACTTTCGCATTTATAATATTAGTAGGAGTGTAGGATTTAGATACCTAAATCAAATACAAACTTTCTTGACTGTTTTTTTTTCTGTAAATACTTAATTGAAATTCTATCGAATAGGAGATTCGATTTGTTTTCAACGAAAGTTAATTTACAAAGCAATGTGTTATGATGAACTTACAAATATAATGTTTGTAAGGTAACTGTTCATCGTGATATTTACATGAAGGTTTTTATAAGCATTTGCATTAAATTTGTTTATTGACTTCATTAAGGAAACAAACAGCGTGAAATACATGAGAACTTAAAGAATAATAACAATAAGTAAGGAATACATTTTTTTTAGAAAGTTAAGAGTAAACAAAAAATAATTTCATTCAAATTGGGCCGACCAAGACAAACCTCTCAAGTGTTTTTCTAAATACAATTACAATAAACAAGGTATCGACATTCACAGAAAGAAGGTTTCATTCAATCAAAGTTTATTTAGGGATGAGTCCATACAAAAGTAAAATGCGAATGTTTGCAGAGAGGAGATCTAAAAGAAAGGTAGGTGGCACCTGTTAAGCCTGTGTTGAATGTGTCTTCAAGTGAATACTATACTTTTTAGTTTATCTTTAGAGATGAAAATCGTTTGATGATGTTAGTGTCGTGATTCTCAGCTTGAGAATTAGATAATTTAGGTATGTTGATAGTACATGGCTCATGTGTGTTTCGGGCCTCAGTAATTATTAAGTATTGTGTCGCGTCTGTACTGCGAAAGGGTTAAATTAAATAAGTAGGTACGTTAAGTGTGAATAATTATTTTATGAATGGCCCCGCATTTAGGGCCTGGGAGGCTCTTAGATAAGAAACGTTTCTTTTTAATTGTAATTGAAACTCTTACAATGGATTTGTTTAAAGACTAAATTAAATTACATGTTATTTAATAATGTTATGTCTGACTGAAATTGAATACCGTTAAAAATCTATGCTAAATATCTTTTTATTGGCAGCAGCCAATACTTGACTTAAAAGTTGTGAAGTAAAACAACATTTAATAAAACAAGCAATGTAAACTTACAAACCGCTGTACAGCTGTGATTGGCTTACCTGCAAAGGAAAAAATGGTAAATATTAATTAAATAATAACAGAATAAAATGAAACTGCAGTATTTGCGCCGTACAAAATGAATATTCGAAATACGAGAAAAATACGAATCTTTATTATTTGCTCTTGAAATGAAACGCAAAGAAGAGATTTCTCTCACTGTTGATTTTGTATAACGTTCCGTTCAATAATAATATGGGAGGGAAAAAACAGCAATTTGACTGTATAAAAATAATTGCCTCGATTTTTGTTGCTGGTGGTTTTATACGGTTTTTTATTTCAGGTTTACTTGCAGTTTGGCTGTTTTCAGAAGACAAACGACTGGCCGCTGCCAAAACCGAGAAGACGTAACACCAGTGTGCTTACCATGAGTTTACGTTAGGTGTGCTCGCTAGCGACTGCGTAAAAAAAAGACATTAATTGTATGACATATTGTGCAGCGCCCCTAGCGGCTACTTTCAAGAAACAAAATCTTCATAGAGATTTTTGACGTACTCGCTAGCGAGCACATCTAACGTTAACTCATGGTAGGTACACAGTAAAGCCTTAATCACACGTACCGAGCAAACGGGCGAGACAGTGCTCTCGGTCGAGTACTCGGTGCGTATGAACATTGCTCGCCGAGTGCTCGGCCGAGCGCTCGAGTATGTGACTCGCTCACCCAACTGTGTACCTACCATGAGTTAACGTTAGATGTGCTCGCTAGCGAGTACGTCAAAAATCTCTATGAAGATTTTGTTTCTTGAAAGTAGCCGCTAGGGGCGCTGCACAATAGGTATGTCATACAATTAATGTCTTTTTTTTACGCAGTCGCTAGCGAGCACACCTAACGTAAACTCATGGTAAGCACACTGTTTCGACCGAGTAAACATTTTACTGTCTCACCCGTTTACTCGGTACGTGTGATCAAGGCTTAATAACACTCAAATAATGTCATAACTCACCTCAACAGGGACAATTACGGGGAGAGCCGTTTACACGTGACAGTTTTAATAAATAAATTGTTAGTGAATATTAATATAGTGACGTGACATTCCCAACTTGTTTGTTCCTTACTATGGTAAATTTTATGTGGAACTAGGACCTATGTATTACACTAAAGAGATTCCTTTTCTATTTCTTGCTTACTTATTTACTTTTTAGAATAAGTACTTAGTATAAAATGTACTGCAATATTTCCCAGTTTCAGTCAAAGATCGTTATTATGAAGGATAATGACACTGAAACTGAAACTAAAACTCCTTTAACGAAAATAATTACAAAAATAAAATAAATTTGATAATACGCATTTTTTTCCTTTTTATCTTCTTTATTAGGAAAACATTTTGAACACATTTTATTGAACAGTTAATTATAAAGAACTGAATCATTATTTCGACTGTCATTTTATCAGTTTTATGCTTAAAACATAATTATTTATACATCATAAAATAAATAAGTAGCTCTTAAATAATCACACCGTGTACGAGTAAATCCAAAAACAGCAAAGCATACGGGCGAGCTGCGGTGACAATTATGCGGACCTTCCAAGGATTATCTTTAGTGCCAAAGGAATACTCGTCATAACAGAGCGTGCCTCTAAACTTCCAGTCAAATTAAAGGGGCAGGATGAAAAATGCTGTAGCATATTTAAATTATACAGGGTGACCCATTTGTGGGGACAAACATTTACGGCAGGTATGCTGAGTAACAAGTTACTTGAAATACTTTAGCTGTGTGGAAGTAGTTAATGATAACCAAACCCTACCTATTGCTACTCTATGGCCAAATCGATTGGTCTTAATAAAAAATCAATAAAATTGATAAAAAGTTATTGTTTTAAGTCATGTGGAAAATACGAGCATTATGTACTCGTGTACGAAGTAACTTCACAAAAATGTCGTAATTGAACAAAAGTTCAAAACCGTAGAAAATAAACCATCCTTTATAATGTGCCCCTGATTTCATTTCATTCCTTCTGCTTGGGGTGATGCTAAGTTTTTAATATCGCAAATAGACTTGAATGTTTATTTATCATTGCTCCTTCGTCCCTCGTTTATTAGTTCTGTTTTGTTTGCTATTCTGAGTCTTGCTCACAGATTCCTGCAGAGATGCTGTTTAATTACATTGAGAAGGAATTAAAACCAAATTAGATGTTTATTGAACGCTCGTCTGACCAGTCTCCTGTGCCAGTTGTAGTAGTTAATGAGTGTTAAAATAACTGTAAGATTCAATTCGGTGGTCTTTTTAAAAATATGACAGTGAATCGAGAGATTACAAATCGTACTAGGTACTTGTCACATGAATCTATCACAGAGATGACAATTTTCTCATTCTGAACTTTATGCTTAGGCCAAAAAGACCATTTGGGATCTTCGTAGTTTTTATGGTGACTATCGACGATCGTGCCAAAAACTGCAGACTGTGTGCGGACTGCGCTGTCCCATGGTAGATAGTTAGAAATGATTGGCGGGCTAGATCCGCGGGTATAGACGGATATACAATATTTTGTGACTATTGAAATTACTTTTTATACTTTCTACTATACTATAAAAAAAAAACAATTAATTTCAGATGAATGCATGGTATAAGCTTTCGTAGATGAATATCAAATTGTAATTTGATTGAATTGAAACAATTACCACGCAATAACTCATTAAAATAATTATTTTCAAATAAAAATCTGGATCACTATACTATAATAAATTCATGCTTGTCCATAATTAAAAATAACTTTAACATTTGATTACAAATGGTAGTTATTTCAATAGTTTTACTTTAATCAAAATAACTTCCAAACCCAATTATTTGCTATTTGGATTAACGCAAAATAAGCTCTTGTTAGTTAGATAATATTAATATTAGCAAGGGAATGAAACTTTGTTTAACATTTCGTTGTTGATTTAGGATCCATTGTATCGATAAATGTCAACAGCCCACAAACACTCAAGACTGGGGCTTAAAAATACTCTGCCAATCTATACAGGATGTCCCTGTAAGTAGGGATCAAACAGAAAGGATATATTCTACGGCTCAAATGCAACAACTTACTCCAAGAGAAGGAAGTTAAAATCTTAAAAAAAAAAACCTTTTCATACAAATTGTATATGGTAGAATCCCTTTTGTTTGATTAATACTTATCAGGACTTCCTGTATAGCTTTTAGAAAATGTTTAAGTATATCCCTAAAATATATTGATAGCCTTCACAGTCAAAATGGGTTTCTATTGTCGGCCGCTCGCAGCTGTAACAAAAGCCCAAACGTTCGTGCATTTAGTTTTGCTGCCAATTTATTTATGGATGTTTATATTAAATCTTGATTGATTGCTTAGCTGCAATAACCTAACTTTCAAATGCATGAAACTCATCTATTATAATCAATATCCATCCACCATAATAGGTATACTAAAAAGTTATAAAGCTTTACATGTCATGAGTACATATTATAAAGAAAGAAGTTTATCGAACTTCGCGAACGCCCCGATCAAATTTTAAGCCTATTGCAAACCAATAAAATAAAATGGAGTCACAGAAGTAACGATAAAAGAAATCTTTTAAAACATTTTTCCTGTCGATATACCAATTTCACTCAGAGCCGGACGTCTCAATCAGCCAGTCGGCGCTTATCGCAGTTAGGCCCAGAACAGACGGTGAAACGCAACTGCAACGAAACTGCAACTTGGTGATGATTCTGATGAATGAAACTGAAACTGAAAGTTTCTAACTGGTCGCATCATGTGTGGTCTCTCAACGGACATTGGCAGAAACTTAGATGCAACTCAAAAGTAACTAGCAGTTTCAGTTTCGTTGCAGTTGCGTTTCACCGTCTGTTCTGGGCCTTACCGGGGCTGCGTTTGACAGGCCTCTGTCGGATCACGCCGGGTTGTACTGCAGGTCCTCTTCTTTATTATGCGCCACAGTTTGCATATTTGACATCAAATAATGTATAATGTATTCGGAAATTTTTCCATTTTACGACTCTCTTGACGTGCGTGTGAGCAGATAATGGAGTGCGTAGAGTATGTGTATTACAGATTATTGTGGCAGTGGACAGTTACCTAAGTTATAACAACTTCTAAAATGTAATTTGTAACGTTCCATATGGTGAATTTTTTATATATTTCCACATCATACTCGTATTATATTATACGCATAGTCACGTAAAACGTTTTGAAGAGCTTCGTGGAATTAAGGCTCATTTTATTTAACGATCAACACCTATTTAGTACGTAGATCTAGTTCCTCTCACATAAACGCACTAGGTTAAATACACTTCCTCTGTGGTTGCACTTCAGTCTAGCACTGTGTTAAACAGCTGTTACAGCTCTCAAACTGTAGAGTTGCAACTGATTTAGCCCGCGGTAATTGACAGACATTCAATATACGCCTTTAACCAAAAGGATACAAGACAGTTAATTCTATGTGAGTAAACTTAAACTTTAGGTATTATGCTCATTCAGAACTCAGATTGCTTAGGCTGCGTTACACCATCTTAGAATAACTTTGATTAACGACAAAAAAATCTGTCAAACTCCATACAAAAACACCGGTTATCGTTATAGTTACGGTCAAATCTAGGTGGTGCAACTCGCAGCATTAGTGGGAGTTTACATCAAACGTCTTTACTGGTGACTGCGTAAAAAAGTGACATTATGTATGACGGATTGTACAGCGGAAACTTTCAAGTACTAACATTTTCATACTTAACGCTGTCTATGTCGATAGCGTTTGAGGTTAACTCACACTACGCCCAAGGAGTACAACTTCTTAGCTAAGATTAAACTCTTTAACGGTAACCGGCGTACTTTGTTTGTATGAAGTTTGACAGATTTTTGACGTTTGTCGAAGTTAAAGTAAGCAACTCAGCCTTAGATAATATACCACTATCTACCGGTAAAAATAGTAATTTTCATTTTTAATTAACATTATTCTAACGAACAACTTAAACACTCTATTCTGAAGCACACAGTTCCATTAAATCAAAGGTCTTGAATGATTGCAGGGCAATTTAATCATGACTCAACTTTTTAAAACGATCACGAGTCAATGTCCAGAGAGCTTAATAAATCAAAAATATTTCGTGTACCCTTATATTTTATTACCCTTACAGGACTGACTGATTGGTAGGATATCCTTTTGTTAGAGATATTTTTTTAATACTCTGCGTACACTGTGTACGATTGGCAGTCTGAAAAAAACTGTCAAAATCATATTCGGAAGAATCTTCCATAGAAAATGAGGTTTAAAACCTGACAATTCAAAATTCAAATACTTTATCAGTACATAGGCCCTTTCCAGGGCACTTATACAAGTCCCAAATTGCAACTTGCCCTACCACCACTTCGGGACAACATATGGGCTGGTGCTGAGAAGAAGTGGCGGAAAAAACTCAGTCACCTTGTGGAATGGAAATGCATCATGCGAGTATACTGCACTCGTATAGTCAGTGCCACAAATGAAGCTGTATCGAACGGGAGCCGCCGCAATGATTTCAGGGATGATTCGACTCGGCGTATCGCGACTGGCTGATTAACAATCAGTAACTACTCATTAGCAATCGCAGACTCATTTGGCTCGTATCAGTACGTTAACTGGAACATGCAGGGAAGGCAATTGTATTTTCGTGCTTTTAACATGTTCGTTTTAACGTTTGAAGAATACGCAAAGAGAATCTTCCCTCTTGTCAAATATAAGTAACTCTTTACTGGTCATAGTCATAGTCATAGTCATAGTCATAGTCATAGTCATAGTCATAGTCATAGTCATAGTCATAGTCATAGTCATAGTCATAGTCATAGTCATAGTCATAGTCATAGTCATAGTCATAGTCATAGTCATAGTCATAGTCATAGTCATAGTCATAGTCATAGTCATAGTCATAGTCATAGTCATAGTCATAGTCATAGTCATAGTCATAGTCATAGTCATCTTTTTCATTTCATTTGGATCTTAAATAATACTAGTGTGTGGGTCAGGTGAGATACAGGCCAAGAGCTTCCTCGTTGTGGATAAAAAAAAAAAAAAAAAAAAAGTACAAGCATCGGGCAGCGCGGGACGGATCGTCACGGAAATCCTTCGAAACCTTTGTCCAGCAGTAGATGTCTTTTCATAGAAACGAATACAAGTATTCATCGAAGCTAGACAGTCATCTATGTTCTGTGTTTGGCAAGGGTTCACCACAATAGTACAAACGGTCGACGTAGATCGAACAAGCGGTCCTGAAATGGTTAACCCATACCTATCGAGATGATTGGAATATTGTCGCCTTAGAAAATAGCTTTGGAGCAATCGTTACCAAATTTTGTACATGTACTATTTCACTATAAACGCTGAATTGAATAAGTCACTAGATAAATAACCAAAAAATAGAAAATAGACGTCTATCACTGTTAACAAGCTTTAATTATTACTTTCGTAATACCCAATTTTCACAAGGTCTTCAAAATTAGGCAAGCAATAAGTACTTAGTGTACTTATTAGGTAACACTACTCGAGACTCCTCAAATACTTTCGACTGTAATTTATGAACACGGGAATAATAGGATCTTGGTAAAATTATAGTCTGAAGCTTAAAGCTTCGAATATAATAAGTACTTGGCGCGGTTACTTAAACTAGATAAATTCCGGGTAGTAATTGCTGTAAGCTAAAAATCTAGGCTCTTGTGTAATACTATGTCATATTAACTTGAACTAAATTGATCCTATATTATACTATGTTATATCTGTGGCGACACCTCTACGCTCATTAATACTTGTTAATAGTACCAATAGCACCTAGTTCTTTTTTCAGAAGTCACTAAGAAAGTTATTGATCCAAAAATCTATCTAGCACAAAAATAATTACTGAGTAATTCTTTGTGGAAATCCTTGGGGGAGGCCTTTGTCCAGCAGTGGACGTCTTCCGGCTGAAACGAACGAACGAACGAACGAGTAATTTATGCGAAGATGACTAATTATGTGTTCTAATCTCACTGTGATTATGACTGAAAAGTGTATTAAAACTAAATAATAACATTGAATGCTCGATTCAATATTACAGTTCTTTTATAACCTCGGCATTATTACGCTCCATTTTATTGCAGTGATTCAGAATCGGCACGTTTAGCCCCTTTTCTCGGTTTCTATACCCCGTCGGTTTCTGGTCGACTTGCAAACAATACACCACCATTGAACAGCCGATGGATGGATCATTCACACAGTATTTCAGATTTTTCATTTCGAAGATATTAAAAATATCAGACTGAATGGGAATGTTTAATGTAACGAAGCAAGAGGGAACGCTCAATCGGAATTTGATTGTAAATTTTTGGATGTACGAGTACCAATAATACAAATGGATTCGTCTTAATAGACTGAGAAGGAAAAAATGTGCTTAGTAACATTTTCATAACTCTGTCCCTAACTAATAGGTATACCTAGGTATTATTACAGAATTTAATGTTAGAGAGAACTTGCTTATACCTAGTAGTAGACCTTTATACCTTCTAGAATATATGGTTGTAAACCACCATAATAATTTTTACACTATCATCTAATCTAAGAATTTTCAGGGCAGTAAAATATTTATTTAGCTTTAAGATTTAGTTTTATACCTAACTTACTTTGAATCATAATAGTAAATCAATAACATTCTTGATGCTGCTGTAAACAAAACAAGTCACTTTCTAGAAAAATCGTGAAAGGAAAACCATACAATAGGCATCGGTGTCAACTGCCATTTCTGTGAAATAAGAAACACGTCGGTGGGCATATGAGAAATGCATTTTTCTCGCACTATGCATTTTAAACAGTTTTCAACCTTATGCTCTATGTAGTCTGTGATGCCATGGTCTACATTTTTGTAGCACACCTACATGAGAATGTTACTTTATACTGGGTAGTCTAGTTTCATGTACGCAATTCTGCAGAATTTGTATGGACAGGTGTCGAAAAATTAGTAATTTCTTAACTAAAAAAACATAACTATGTCTAACAATAAATTACTAGGTAGGGGAGAGTTCGGTATATTGTACCGCCGGGTAAATTGTACCACCCTCATATTTCGTAAAGTATTTATTGAATGTCTGTAATTTCAACACTCAGCGATACACAACTAAATTCAATTAATATCGGCCATGTGGTTTTTGCCGTGACAACAAACCCGTGTGTTTTATTTTGAAAAGTGTTTTTTCATTGTTTTCAAGTAACTTTTGACAATGCATGTTTAGTTTGTAATTTTGTTAAATTTAATCACAGGGTGATTTTAATATATTATTTAAAAGCGTAAATTAGTGTGGATTACAATTATTTGAAACATTTTTCGGTATTTATAAGCTATATTTTTTACCGATTTTTTTTAACCTAGTCGGCTAAATTGTACCACATCAAGTTGTATGGAACTTTACCAAAGGATTTTGAATTTTTTTTTTAGTAAATCATATTTTGAAGTTATAATAGCGTAGTTATGTTTGACTAACAATAAATGAAAGCAAAATACTGGCAAAGTAGATTAGGTACAAGTGTGCGTTACGATAATTGGAATTACAAAACTTGTACTCAAAATCGTGATAACGTGTAAAACAATATCGATTGTCTATATTAACTACTGTTCCTTTTCGTTTCCTAATTTGTTAAGAATGTATCATATAATATTTTGCCATAGTTTTTTTATAGGCTTGAAATTTATTGAAATCCAATTTAGTAACCCTGTGGTACAAATTATCGAACCGGTTGGCTAAATTGGACCGAAGCTCTGAGCTCGTATCTTGTTGATTTGTGTTAAATATACAACAATCATGTTAATTAATACTTATGAAATAGTAAGTTGAATAATTTATCTTTTATTATATACCATGGACATTAGCAAAAACAAAAGAAAACTATGTGTAAAATGGGATAGAAAAAAACTGGTCCAAATTAGCGGACTCTCCCTTATAACAATTCACAATAGAATGATGAAAATAATGTAAGAGTTTTTAGTTGAAATACAGTCTGGAACGTGTAATTTTCCAACGAAACCAGACAATACTGTAATGTAGTTTCGTATGCAAAGAATTTTCAGAACATTGCGATGTTTGTTATCCCAATGCGTTTCTGTAAGCAGGCAGTTTGCTTTGCCGAAAGAGATTCTGTAAGCAAACGATTGTGGAAATATTTTTCCTTTAATCCATTACATTTAATGGAGTGTTTTAGTTTTTGTGCGATCGTTTTATTGGGATTCTAATCTATCATTGAGTTTATCAAACAATTTTGTTTCAAAGAACAAAACTGGTGTAAATGATGGTTATATTTGAGGGCGTATGTATAATGTCACAAATAGCAGCACATTACATAAAATATGCCTTTCGTGATAATATACATATGTAGTTCTATGATTTTTTGTATTTATGAAATATACTTTTGGACTTAATCGTATGGATTGAATCGAATGGTAACAATACCGGTGTCAGAGCTCATGAGCCTGAGGCTTTTTTGCACCACCTTATTTTAACCATTACAATAACCGGTGCTTTTTGTATGGAATTTGACAGATTTTTGATGTTTGTCAAAGTTAAACTAAGATGGTGCAACCCAGCCTTAGTATAAGGTTGAGTTGCATCATCTTACTTTAACTTTGACAAATCTATCAAACTCCATACAAAATACACCAGTTATAGTTATAGTTACGGTCACAGTTAGGTGGTGCAAGCAACTCAGCCTAAGATATCAAGTGCCAGAAAGTTGTGCCATAATCCAAAATTTATGATAGTACCTAATGAGTTATTATTCCGAAAATCATGTTTAGAAACATGACGTTAATTACATTTCTTTCATGATATTTTGAACTTTACATTACGTTTCTGAAACACATTACTAAATTCCCGAGATTTTCATAACCTTTCCATGCCAGAATTTCCAGCTTCGAATATTTTGGTAACAGATACTAAATGAATACTACTATCAAATTTTTGTTAGTGTTCATATTTTATACAAAATTCAAAAATAGTTTGTTTTTATTGTTACCTATTTGACTGTCCAATTTTGGTTGTCCAACATTGCTGGATGGATGTGTTTTTTGAACGGGAACAAAATACAGTTGGAAAACGCCGAAACAACACGAGCCTTAGTTGGTTTCCTTTTTTAATTCCATTGTGTCCGTGTTACTTTTAGAGATCTGTGGAATAATGTTTTTCAAGGGACATTGTTGTCTACAATTTTTCTCAGACGCGAAATAAGGTCAGTTATTAAGTTGTATTGTAATAGCCTAACCATTTTTCTAACACCATAATAAACCCCATAACATTGTAAACATAATAAACCCCATAACATTGTATTAATTGATATGGATTCCCATATCAATTAATACAAGTCATAAAAATAATGCAATAATTTTGTAATATCTGCTAATTAATTAAGATTTAGCAAAGTGTGCTAATAGATATTAACACCTTTTAATCCTAAGGTAAAAGATTCAATGATAGCGTCTTTAGAAATTTTTGCACAGTTTTAGCATCGTGGAGCTTTTACATTCAGAAAAAGTTGCCTTTTGTACAGAAAACTGAACTTTTTTGGGATCGAGTCGATTCATTCCTGACCAGCCATCCCATAGGAGAACCGTAATATGTATAACGAAGTTTTTCCGTTTTTTTTTTTCGATGGATCCCGCACTAGGCTTCGGGGAGTTTAAATCTCACATTGTCAGTTTTTGCAGTTTTTGCGAACACCGGGAGAAACTATAGACATGGCGCGGGGACCGGAAAAACTAAAAGTTTACAGGTAAGTGTTATAACCAAAAAAACGCGTCTATAAAATATGCGAAATACCGCTGTAGTACGGTAGTATTTCGCGTATTTTATACACGTATTTTAGTTATTTTTTACGTAAAGAGGGCCTGGTGGAATAACGGGTATATTAAAGTTAAATTATAAAAAAGTATACATTTAAAGTTGAATCAGAAATTGATAAATGTATACAGGAATAGACGCCCGGTAAAGGGCCACCATAAATACCTTTATCACTTAGTCTGAGTTGCACCACCTAACTTTGACCGTAACTATAACGATTTGTATGGAGTTTGACTAATTTTTGACGTTTGTCAAAGTTAAAGTAAGATGGTGCAACCCAGCCTTATTCTTTTACTACTTAATTACTGCGTAGCTTCAACATTCATGTACCGTATACAGTTGCAATTCCTAATAAATTCAACATAGTTATTTTGTGATTATACATACAAAGGCGGAGTCGTGGTAAGTAAAAGGTTAATATTAACCAATAAGTTTACCATGTAGTCATTATTTCTGTTTGCGGTTCTGTATACTAATTATTAAAATTGAAACGTTAAATTAAACATTTAATCAATGCATCATTAAGCACTCTGTTTACTCACTTAATGAATTTAAATTTACTTTTCATCCTGGGAATTAGTGTTTTAATATCGAATTACGTCTAAAAGGGCAACTGCGTTGGTTACATAATTGAGTGGTGGCTTTGCTATACCTTCGTATTCATTAAATCTAATGAATTTGTTTTTGTTTTGCCGAAATAAATGTTGTGATCGTGTTAGAATCGGGTTAAGTAGTAAAACAAAATTAAAGGCATATTCACAAAATCAATGTAAAAATAGATAAATGATAGTTTGTAGATATTTCAGAACGTATAAATTATGTTTAAAGTTCACGAGAATTACTATCAGATAAATTGTTTCTCACTTTAACGTGGTTTAACAGTGTAGTATAAATAAAAATACATTGTACTCTTATTATCATTTACACTCCGTAGCAAATAATGATTTATTTTGTAGTTATAGTTAATATTAAATGAATTGAGAATTGAATACAAATCAATTTTACACGGCTCGGTATACATAAAGTTTTATTAATAACTACTAAATTAGAAATGTAATCTGTATAACAATATCTGTAATGAAAAGATCCGAAGTTTTATACGGTATTAACGGTAACTAAAGCACAAAGTAAAGAAAAACACGTGAATCTCGACTGCACAAAAGTAAAACTCGTTTAAACAAAAATTGCGCAACTTTAACCCCAAATTGGTCATTGTTCTTTGCGAATTAGTAACGTGCAGCGTTCGCGGGACGGTTTATCCCGGAATGCATTACATAACGTAGCCGCATCCCCTGGGTCTGCCCAATGTCAAGCAAAAAGAGGATTTGCCTGGGTTAAGTCCTATGTTGTTCTAACTAAAATTTATGATACTGCTCTTCGCGCACGAGCGTTTTTCTGTTTTAGTCTTGAATAAAAACCACACGTAATGTGGAAATAAAACCCGATTGTACCACCAGGAAAACGAATTTATTATTTTCACTCTCCTTTGTGGGCTATGGACTGGAGTATAATTTTAAAACATTCGCTTTGTTTGATACGCGTGGGTGTGGATATATGACAATGAAAAAGGTTTGCTAAATGTTGGTTTATGTACCGGTAATGGAAATTACGTTGTCACGCGAAAAATATTTCTAGCATGGAGTTAAATGAGATGATTCAATACATTAACCAAACAAAATGTTAGTTACATTTCTCTTTTATTGGTACTGCGAGTGTTATATCGATGATTTTTTTAAAGATTATTAGCAATTTGCACAAATTACTAATAGTCCCGTTAGCCCCTCGTATTAATCTAAATAAACTTGTGTAGGAATATGTATTAAATTAAAATTGTGTTGTTGGGATAAAAACAGTTAAATATGTTTTATGTTCATGGCCATAATAAACAATACAGTTATTTATTTAAAACACATTAAACATTAATTTTCAAACTCAGCTTAAAAAAGTCTTCGCTTAGAATGAGTTTTTTTTTCTTTTTTGATGCTACATTAAGTAAAAATTTGTTGGGCAACAGTGACCGCCATTCATATAAGAAACCACGCATGAGGCTCGTCGGGGAATGAGTGGCTCGCCCTGATAAGTGTATTCCACGAGATTGAAATATTTTGGGCAGAACAAGGGTTAAATAAGCGGCTAATAAAACTCTTTTGTGGCATTAAAATAATTACAGGTCGCAATTTTAAAGTTAAAATTATGAAGATTGTTACCAAACTGCGTAAAAGCCCTAAAAACGTTTCTATTATACGCGATTTCAGAATTTAACTTTTAATATGAATTTTGAACTTTGAACGTAACGTTTAGATAATTATAATTAAACCACACGAATAACATTTGTATTAAAAGCACCTGCGAATAATAAAATAAAAATATTAGATTCGTTCTAACTACTTTAAATTTCATAATGTAATAATTACCGCGCACTACTCAGGATTACTTTAAGCAGAATATACTCGTAAATAACAATGTTCAGAAAATTTCATTGGATTTTTAAAGGTATCCACTCCATTCAGCCTTAGTTCCAATTATCTTTAAAACAGTGTATGAATGATACGAAATTTCATGATTAGGTACTTACGGAATCGAATGTTAAGTATACAATCTGTATTTAAAAATATTTTCGTCATTTTGGAAAAATAATAAGTCTTGTATTGGAATTTGATGACATGCATGTTGGATATTGAGTGAGTGACAAACAATAGGAAATTGGTTGTCAATGATTTCCCTTTACAAAAAAGAGCCTTTTGTTCTTTGTCGGAAAACGAGTGGCAGTGATAAAATATTCTATAGGATAGCACCGTTCGCGAAAGGGTTAAAGCAGTTATACGGGTTACACGGGCCCGGTTGCAGAACGAATGAAAAATAGGATTGAGAATTTCAGTTTTCCGTATCACGTTTTGTACACATTGCTTGCGGCTATTTCAAGTTAGTCTTTCCGAATACACAGGTAATAGTTGATGTTCAAATAAAAGTGTATGAAAACAAATAGCAACTTCTTTTTCTTTCTCAGTAGGGTTTATATTTTTCGCAATAAAAGAAAATTCCAAACATTTTTATGGAACGAAGAATATTCCAATAACAGAACCAGGTCTGGTAAACATCAGCAGGTTATGCACCGTCTTTCTCGCTATCTTTAGACATTCATGACATTTCCCAGGTTCGATGTCGACGACATATTTAAACGGGTTCCAATGGATCGAGTCTGGGCATGTTGAAGAGACGAAGTTGGCAGTAATCCGTGGAATATGACAGAAATTACTTTAGTAAAAGCATTAGCTTATTCATTTTGAAACCGTCGTCTGGGGAGATTTATATCTGGCCATAAATTCTGCTGTAGGGTGATACCATGAACACTTATTGTCACTGTATGATTTTTAGAAAATGCTAATTTTAGAAATGAAAGCCATGAAGAAATAGCTGTATAGTGAATGTGAACACTAACACAATTTCACATGCATTCACTAAAAGGAACGCTCGTAAATTCCCAAATCTCCATTAAGTTTCTGTTGACGTAAAACAAAATAAAACACCCGAAACTGAGGAAAACGAATACAAAGAATATCAAAACCCATTCCAAAAGGTTTACATGAACTTATAAGTTGCGGAGATTCGCTCAAGGGATACTTTATTTTTGGAAGTTAAACGCCCGCTCGGCCATCGCGGAATCCAGCTGACCAACCCTTGTATCTTATTTACATAAGTGATTTTATATTATTCTAAGTAATTTTAAATGGAAAATACTCACCCTTTTCCATGCGGCTCCGTTCGTGTGGAATATGATAAAAAGAAAATGTATCTTAAGTACCTTTCATATGAAAAAAAAATTCTCAATAGATTAAAGTTTTTGTTATGTAAATCGCAGAATTGCTAAAACCAAGTGGCAGTGGGTGGGGCACATAGCTCGTAGAGACGATGGCCGTTGGGGCAGAAAAGTTCTCGAGTGGCGACCACGGGCTGGAAGACGTAGCGTGGGCAGGCCTCCTACTAGGTGGACTGACGATCTCGTAAAGGTCGCGGGAAGAGCCTGGATGCGGGCAGCGCAGGACCGTGCATTGTGGAAAACCTTGAAGGAGGCCTTTGTCCAGCAGTGGACGTCATTTGGCTGAAACGAACGAACGAACGATGTAAATCATATACCTACCTACTTATCCCTACTCTTCTTCTATTTTAGAATACTCGCTTGTGTTAGTCATCACTAAAGAAGGTAGACTGAAATAACATCATAGAATAACTGAAATACATGGTTTGTTCTAACCTTAGTACCATTAAGTATGAAGAGTCTAATGACTATTGTAATAATTCTAGAAATGTAGAAGTATCTGAGAATCTTGCTCTATCTATTCGAATTCGGACATTCGAATCAACTAGGTATAAAGAGCTACGAGTACAATAAAACACCCCGCTCTCAACAGAACAACTTAATGAAATTCTCAATCATTATTCAAAAGTAAAGCTCTAAGTCTTAGAAATTGGAATGAAATCTGAGGATTACAATAGCTTCTAACAAAATAAGATATCTGAATAAATCTAGAACGAATTCCTACCAGTATGGATAGGGATTAAATAATTTGACCAGTGCACAAAAGATTTTCAGCACAACTACGTACAATCTGAGAACTATATGAAAACTGTGTCAGTTTTTGAACCTACGAGTAATTCGATATTTGTAGGAAGTTTAAAATAGCAAGAAAATATTTTACGCTTACCTACCGGAACAGATGAAATTGAAATAAACTGTAATTTTAAACATTTTTGCGGCTAAAACTGTAATCTGTTTTTTGTGTACAAGTATTAACTTTTCGGTAAGCTACATTAAAATGTGTAATACTTCAAATATTTCGTTTATTTGAACATGTAACGAAAATCATTAGGCTTGCCAGTAAAGAATTAGTAAAATTTTATAAAACATCTGCAGAGTTTTTTTGTGACTTATTAATAAAATTCAACCACTACTTTCGTTTATAGGTAAAATTCACACAATGTCACTAGTTTTGTAGCTATTATTTTAACAACAATGTCAATGGCCATAAAAACAGCGTTTACTAAGTGAACTTTTTATGGCTTGTTGTCTGTTAGGTTTAACATTTCTTCAAACTCAGTGGGTACAACAACAGAGGTCTATTTAATCCGATTTACGACTTAATTTTTAAATTCGTTAATTACTTTCTCCTCTACAGGGAAAACTCGGCAAGAACCCCGTGCCTGGTTAATATTTGTCCGGGTTTCCTCAATTCTGACTGATGGCAATTTAATTGCATTATGCAAATCCCATTGTTTCTTCTTTGGGGATTATTTTCTTTTTACTTTTACTGTGGCTGCGGCTTTGTAAGTTCTGGGTGTGATGTTAACGATGGTCCTTTTGAAATCGTAATTGAAATACGAAGTAAGTTTAATGCAGTCTATACACCAAAGCCGCCAACTCGAGTCGCCGATTTTTGACATGTTGTCAAAAGTCATAGAAAGTACAAATCATTGATACGATTATAGTTCCAAAATACTGGACTGTCCTGTCGATGACATTGACAGTGGGGCGCCACCGTCAATACCGGATCGCTGGTTCAGATTTTTGCCATGTTGGAAACCATATAGTTGAACGATGGTAGCGCCCCCCTGTCATTGAGTTTGGTGGGACAGTTCAGCGTGGCTCATCTATATTTTACTGTCACGTCGGGCTTAACGCTTGTCAGTATCTGAGGTAAATGAGCGGCATTGGAGGGTATTTTTGAGACGTCAAAAGTCAGCTATGTTTCAGATTTGTATCATAGATGTCCTGTGATGGCAGTGAAGTGTTGTTGTTGTGAATAAATAAATAAATAAATAATACGAGTATGTCAAGGTCACCCCTCCCATGCCGCTCCCATACCTCAGGCACTGACTGAGTTAGGCCTAATTCACACGAGAGCTTTTTTAACGTCCGTTAAAAAAGCGTTCAAATAGAACATATGCATACCCAAGTACGTGTTCACACGTCGGCGCTTTTAAAACGCGACGCTTTTTTATCGAGCAGTGTTGCATTTTCAACGCAGAGCGTTGGGAATAGGCNAACATATGCATACCCAAGTACGTGTTCACACGTCGGCGCTTTTAAAACGCGACGCTTTTTTATCGAGCAGTGTTGCATTTTCAACGCAGAGCGTTGGGAATAGGCTTGGGTATGCATATTATGTTCTATTTGAACGCTTTTTTAACGGACGTTAAAAAAGCTCTCGTGTGAATTAGGCCTTAAGCCTAGTGTGTAGAGTTCTCATGTAAACTTAGTACTTAATTAACGCGATCACACACAATCTCGTAATAAGTTTAAACAAGTTTTCCAGCATTTCTGAAAATATGACTTGAAATGCAACGCAAAAGTTTTGCAACATATTTTGGGAACTAAACTTGCAATGTAATTAACTTAAAGCTTATTTAAAAGGATGCTCGTGCTCGTTAAAATTATGATACCAAGAGAGAATGTTCAGTAAAAATATGGCGATTGCGACGCTTTCTATAAAGTAAAAAAAAAATAGAATTTATGAAACGGATGCCAGGAAATACAACATACATTTATTGAAGTCTTAGGAAATAATGCACAGGAACTATACCCAATGGGCACGCTAGCTCGAGCTTGTTAGGTGACATCTTGTATCTAGTGATACGGTAAAGGATATGTATCAAAGGTAGTGTTGTTATTTAATGTAAGCCATAGGTTTAAAATGTTTATAAAAACGAACATTTTAGTACTTAGGTTACTTAGTAAGTAGGTACTTTTTAAGTACTAAAAATTTATAACTTTTCCATCTCAAAAACTCCCTACCCCTGCCATGCAGGTACAACGTTTCACGAAGCCTAGTGTGAACGAGACTCTACGGAATATTCATAGCAGCACAAAAAGTCGTGTAGCCGCAATCTAACGTGTACATTATCACATTAACGTTACGAAAAACAAACAAATACATTGATATTTATGCAAACGAAGCCAAGGGCCCAGCTATTAAGCTATAAATCTAAATATATTTGGGCAATGAGCACTTTATATTTAACTTGTATCAAAAGGAAGGTCGACGGTAACTAATGACTCTGGAACTCGTTTCTCTTATTATTGTTTAATTAAATTCCTAACTGTTCCGAATCCCTTTGCAATAACAGCAATTAATAATACTAGCTCATTCTTCGTTCGCGGGTCATAAATTATTTAGCAACTATACAGCTGACAACCTAACTAAGGGCCATTACCATTATAAGTTGTCGTTATTACATTTTAAAAAAGTATGTAGATAAAAAATATATTTTATTGCTATTATTTTCTCCGTGTTAGGTACTTTTTGTTATGAAATTTCATGTAATAAGTATTTTCATTATTCTCTCACTATGAAATATAAAAAAGTCTGCTTATTTATTGCCATTAAGGCGGAACAAAGTTCGCCGGGTCAGCTAGTGTATAGATAAACATTTTACTTGCAAAATAGCACGTTTAGCTTGATGTGCCTCTGGCAGTACATGTCATCTAGCCACCTAGCCCAGTTTGCACCACAGATAACTATACATACATATGTATGTTTGCACCTGACGCTACAGACAGACAACAACACTACGAGTACATTGCAGCAGCTGCGTTCGTGGATTCAAATGCCGGAGGGAGCTAACATGTCATACTAATGTTGCTCGTGCATTGAAACATTGATACCTAAGTAGGTATTATGATGAAAAAGATACCTATTCTTACGTAAATATAACTGGTAACTTATCAGTAGGTACTTGTCATATTTTTGTCTCGAACTGCTGAGGGCCCAGAAGGTAAGGAGACATTCATCTAAATAGCCTCTTAAGGGCTACCTTTTTATCTATTTTTTGATGTTCATAAGAGTCCAAACTAAATAAGTTAGTTCACTTAATACGGTATAATAAAACCTTGAATCTAATATTACGAGTAATTGCTTACAAAAGCCAAAGTTATATCGTTGTAAAGTTAATACGGCCATACAAGTCTTAATTTGACCTTTCTCGCTACGAGACCTTAGAACAGAGGAAGTCGCGTGGCGTCGCTCAGTATAACATGTGATTACTTCAGAACTTCTTGTAGGTTTGAACGGAATATATTTTTTTTGAGCAAAGTACTTATAAATTATATTTTACGGTAAAATATTTATTGATTATGCATATTTATAGCACAATTGATTCGAGAGAGTATGGACAAATAAAAGCTACTTTAGCTTGCCGTGTCGTGGGTTCGATTTGCACCATAGTATAGTAATTTGATTATGTAAGCTCCTATTTTAAAAAAATGTTTGAGATGCGACTCACTCTTAACGCTAACTACTTATTCCAAAGGCTGTAATCCCCTCTGTGATCAGTTAAAGCTACCTGCAGCATCGAAGAGGCAAACTTTTATCGTTTAAGAAAAAAAAGAAGTCTAAATAAGTTCACTAGCAGTGAAAATGCCAAGAAGCTGACACAACTCTCGTCTATTTTAATTATTCCCTCTTCGGTGCTAGTTTGATGTAAAATGATAATCATACATAGGTACGACTAAGGCTGAGTTGCACTATCTTAATTTAACTTTAACAAACGTCAGAAATATGTCGAAATCCATACAAAAATCACCGGTTATTGTTATAGTTACGGTAAGTTGGTGCAACCGAGCCTAAGAATCGGCGGTTAAAACATGAAAGCACAGATAACAGCACATCAGACATTTAAGTTGTAAAATGTAACAGCACCTGTTTCCACTACAAAAGATGATACTTTTGCTTGATGACTTTGATCAACATCGAAAAGATCGTCATTACAATCAACTAATTGCAGTATGTTCAGCAAATTTCTCATAGCAATTTACTTGTTGCGAGACAAATATGTTACGGAACCATTAATTTCTTATGTCACCAGCCCAGAGAGTAGGTAGTGCAAGCAAAAATGTGCTTTATATCTATTTGACAAAAGTAGATATTGGCTTTATTTATTACATTACTGTTACAAATTATCAGGGGTAAAGCGAAATTGTTATAACAACACCTTAGTTAGGGTGAAATCAAACACTAGCCGTGCAATTTATTGAGCTTGAAGGTGGAGTATAAATGTATCCATGTTAGTACACAAAAGCATTTAAAATTTTTTGGCTACTGGCTTTAGCCAGTATAGCTTATTTAACCTTAACCTAGTGTACATAAAGTTTAAAATATGATGGCAAAAATGGAGGCATCGGCAAAAAGGGTTCGGGTTTTCTGGTCATCGGCGCATAACATTGACTTGACAGATTCCTTTTCGAGGAAAACTGGTTTATAATGCCTTAGCTTGCAGAATTTTAAAGAGAACCCAAGTCAACATATCGACAAGTGAATGCCCACTTTATTATAGTTATGTCCGTTTGGTGCAAGATAAATCCATCAAGAAATCGACTTGCCGTGGTGGACACGATCGTATTTAAAATTTAAGACACTTAACATTCTTAAATTTTCAATAAGAGGAATTTGCAATAACTTACTAGAATAAAGCTTTGATGCTCATAAAACGTGTCTTAATAATTACTAGCACTTTACTGTCAAATAAGGCTCCCCTTCATTGTTAAAATAACTCATTGTTAAATTAACAAAATGTAAACTATTAGTTAAAAAATTTACTAAAAGTCAAGCTCACCATTGTTCGAAAAACATTTTATTCCGATACAACCACTTGTCATTTGACATCTGTCAAATTTGACTATCGGTTATTTTTTTTTAATTTAACCATTAGTTTTTTTTAGTTTTAAAAAACATGTTCTGATAAATTAAACACTTGTCATTTGACATCTGTTAGACTATTGGTTAATTTAACTGCGAATCAAAAAACTGAGCCTAGCGAGTTAAATATATGATAAAAAAACAGACGCGTGAACCTACTTCACTAACTCAAATCATTATATTCCCAATTTTGAGGCAGCCCTTGCATAATAAAATTTCCGTGTAAACCGTCACACGCGTGCCGGCATCGTCCTACATCAAAGACCACGCCTAAGGCCCGGTTTCTACCAAATGCGGAGACGAGAGATGTGTGGCGAAGCTGGCAGGCTATTTCCACCAAAGCGGAGCTGAGAACGTAGCGGTGCGGAGACGAGAAGAGATGTGTGAGCTGTGCGTAGCTGTCACCTGGCAGCAGGGTTGCCAACTCTACGTATTTTTACGTAGATCTACGTATTTTAAGCCTTCCTTGCAAACCTACGAACTTTAGTCCCAGAATCTACGTATTTTCTATCAAATTTGCAAAATAGGCTGAATGGGCATCGTTTCCTTTACTTTCGCGAAAAAGTTCGATCATGGTTCCGATCACGGTTATTTGGCATGTGGCAAAAGTCGGAACTAATGTTATTTTGACATTTCCCCATAGAAAAAATGCTGTACAGCGCCCCCCTGTAAATGTCACTGACGCTATAAAAATATTTCGAACTAAGATTGTGCTAAGATTTCGAAGGTGTTGTTGTGTTGTATTACGATATTTTTCAACTTCCTTCCTTCTTTCCAACAAATATAATTATGTATAAATTTAATTTGTCTGAAAATGATACACAATAAAAGTGTACTTTACTACTTTTAGGGTAATATAAATTGTCGTTTTATTTCTTTTACCTACCCCTACTCTCTTCATTTCACTCAGAAAAAAAAGTACGTAGATCTACGTATTTTCTATATGGAAATTGTACCATTTCTACGTAATTTTCTAATCTGTCCTACGACTTTTTCAAAATCCGAGTTGGCAACACTGCCTGGCAGTCTAATGCTATTTATGAAACACCGCATCGCTCGGCACATCTCCACACCGCTACGCTCTCGTCCTTCCCCAGCGGTCGTCAGATCTACGAGCTATATGCCCTGCCCACTGCCACTTCATTTTAGCGATTCTGCGGGCTATGTCAGTCACTCTGGTTCTCCTACGGATCTCCTCATTTCTGATTCACGCAGAAGAAATAATTAAACATTTTTAAAAGGATTATTATTAACGATTTGTTAAAAAGAAAATAATCTTCCCCTTTTATCCAGAGAAGATTTAATTGTGTAAAAATAGGTTCACTACTGATCATCACAGGAATCCGAACTAGCAATTGAGATGGCGAAATCTTTGGGCTATTTACTGCTTTGTTTCAGTAAGACTGATTCATGTACATTAATGCATTGTCAGAGCTTGAATTTATTACCATCGATGTAAGTACGCCCATTCGTTAAATAAATAGGCAGAAAAATGCGCCGCTCTTAAGACGACGAGCGAAATGTTTTTCAGGTGCATTATCATCTAATAGCTTTTCTTTGTGATGTTTGTACTACATAACATCAGATTATACATTGTTGTTGCAAAATTATCTCTATTACGACAGAATAAGGTGCAATAGTGTTAAGCTGTCTGTATAAGACATTTTACCGGCGTCCTTCAATTAACTAGAGCTCTCGCCTCAAGGCTGGGAACTCAAAGGTGTTTTAATTCCTAAGTACCTTCGATACTTCGTTAAGGAAATCGATTGACTCCCTAAACATTGTGGTTATTTTTCATTAAATTAGTGCCTTTAACGTCGCTTTATAATTTTTGTGTTCGCATTAAACTTCAGACGTATAAAATATTTCCTATAATGACTTATGCCCGTTTCCCTATAATTATTCAATCCTAATCCACATCCGGATTTCAACTGTCTTTGAATCTGTTTTACACTTTAATATTGTTTAAATTGTCTTTTAATTTTATAAACATAAACCGTAGATATTCTAATCTTAGAAAACCTGCATTACTCGATAAGTTAAGTAAGTATTACTGGATTATACATATAAAGAATGTGTCTACACAAAGAGTTATAAAATGATGTGGCTCAAAAACACCTGTTCAATAAGTATTCAATGGAAATGAGTTCACGTTTGATCTCATTCTAATTTGTTGATGAGTAAAGATAATGGGATCAAAGATGATAAGATTGAAATGTTTTCCTCACAAATAAAATAATTTTACGTAGAAAAAATATTCCTTTCGCATTCATAATAATTCACGAAGCACTTAGCTCTACCCACTTTCATCCTATTACTATAACTTTATTATTAGATTACTATAACTTTCGTGTTTCATCTACGTCTAATAGAATTCGGAATGCTAATAATTTTATTCGTGAAGGAGCACTTAACGTTATCAAGAGACTACGACCTACCGTTGTACCTGAATTACGTATAACCTGATCAGTCTGCCGACGTAATAGCGTAAGCAAGGCTGGTGCACCCTAATAAATATGGTTACCTTGTTACGTAATGATATACCTATCTGAATATGGATGCGACGCAGTGGAGAGCCCTTACGAGCGTGTACACCAACCTGTTATGTCGCTATTATTACTGTTCACGTTGTGATGTTATGAAAACCTTGCTAAGCTCATAATTTTGATGACTCTTCCTAACTTTATTAATGTTTTCTCATCATCATCAGGCCATTTAGTCTCTACTGCAGGAGCAAAACCCTCTATAGTTTACCATATTCAAATGCAGGATTTAGCCTACACTTCCCACGTGTCTTGTAGTCTTAAAACTAATACAATACATTTCAACAAGTAGAATTTCCCTGGTTGCATCAAAGAACGTTATTAGCTGCGTATATACGGCACAGAATCGGACTCACAATAGTGCCATCACTGAGCCTTACACACACAAACCTAATGAATAAATATCTTAGGGCACGACTGTGGGCAGTAGTCAGAAGCAGACTACAAAGCACTATCCTGTCAATCCTTTGAGATCTCGGCCGCACTACGGTCACATCGAATGGCAATCTCGTCAGTTAGGTAAGGCTTAAGCGATGGTCAACAATATACCTGGGAATCTACAGTGTGGCGGACGTGACCGATACGTTAAATGTCTAACAGGAAATTCCATGTCTCCATAACGTGCAATGACGATAGCTTTGAGGTTTGGCTGAACAGACAATGTTTAATCTGAATAGTGCTGCCAAAGACGTAATGCGATAAGATGGTCGTAGAACATTTTTTTATTGAATTTGTGCGTGGAAATCTGGAAAATTCACCATAATTATTTAGGTACACATAATTCATTTTGTTTTAATTTTCATCGCAGTTATTCAGTATACAAGAATTTCAAGGACATTACAAAATACGTACTAACTACGGTTCATCAATTCACAACGGGGTACATGTTCCCGGGATAATATTATGTAACGTATGAAATTCAGCAACAATGTAGTTTTATGAAACTATGTGAGGGCTGACCTGTTTTAATCCGATGTTATGTTTCGCTTTCCGAAATTTATTATTTATATTTATACCAACTACTTCATAAGTAATAAAGAACCAAACAAATGAAAACCCCGCGAGTTGTTTATTTAGTAACAGAAAAACTCAACCCCTGTTCAAAACACCATTATTTATGACACATAATTTATTATTAGCTCTGTTCGACAGGGCGTCAGTCTTTTATACAAGAAAAAACATTTTCTTTGTAAAAAATATTTTCACACTTCAATCTTTGTCATTGGTACATCAATAACTAACATAAATCGAATACTGAAACACAATAAGAAGTAAGATTGAAATACACATGCCAATGGGATACTTGAAGCTTTAACACTGTGGCGTATAATGTACTCGTAATGCGTTCTATTTTGCTACAAAATAGCTGACCCGGAGAACTTCGTACCTTCCGCATAAATATTTATCAAAAATGATGTAAAAAGATAGTGAAAGAATTTTTCAAATCTGTCCAGTACTATCGGAGCCTATTCAATACAAACAAACGAACAATAAAATCTTTCCTTTTTAATAACATAAGAAGTAAGGTAGGTAAGATATAAGATAAGATGGTTGTCGCCTATTTTTATTTTTCTGCTGAATAGTCATCTCTCATAGTGTCAACCCTAGCTGCTATCGAACTTGCTTTTCCTTTTAATTGACCACACAACTTTGCGATAGCCCTGGGAACTCGTGTACAAGCAAACATGATGTAGCAACTAGCACGAGGCTTCCATACGTCGTCGTAGGTACACTAGTTTTCACCTGCAGGGCTAAGATGCGCGCCGTGATAAACTGCTATCGCGGCGTTATATCGATTTTGACGTCACTATATCGTTTTATCTACCGGCGCTAACATGGCACCCCGAAAATTATCATGTCATCTGTCAAAATGTGATAGTGATAGATTTGTTTTTTTTTTGTGATAAACCTGGCAAGCCCTAACATGAAGCGCTAACTATATCATATTTTGACATCACGATAGGATAGGATGTGGTGTTTTTATCGTCCTCGATCCTTGCCCACGATAGCAAGACGATAGGAGATTAACTTTTTTGCAAGCTACTTTAACTCTATTTATTTATCATTTATAATGGTAAATGACATTTTACGACTAATTTGAGGCTAGTAAAATTCAAAGAAAGGAATCTAACACCTTTGTGATACTTTTACTTCTAGGTGGAGATTGAGTTCTAGTTCAAGAGTTTATCAGTGTGAGGCGAATCTTGCGACAGTTTATAATCGCTAGCTGCAAAACCTTAGTGCTCCCACAGTCCCACCCACATATTAATTATTACACTACCTACCTTGTAAAATAACCATTACTTACCTACTTAGGTAGGCAGTCAACAGTACATCAGACAATACATATTAAGTTGCAAATGTCGTGAGATACCCCACAGTGTTTAGCTTGATTTAAGTACCTACTGTCATCTGTACATAATCTTGTAAAATTATTGAAAATGGGGCGGAATGTGGTGACCGAGCTTCTTGTGTCTACATCAAACAGTGGCAAGGTCATTGTCAGAAATTAGCATTGGGTGGGATGTGTAATCAAACTTGCTATAATAACAATGAGAATAAATGAATTTTACTAATTTTATAACTTGATGGTGATACCATACATACATTCCACATTACTATCAATCTAATTCCTCCATGTGGTCTTTTTTAAGGGCTTTAATGTGACAGGATGATAATCTTGTACAATTTATTCCATTATAATAAATTCATCATCATCTCAGCCATAGGACGTCCACTGCTGAACTTAGGCCTCCCCCAATGCTTTCCATGTTGCCCGATGGGGCAGCAAGGTTCTGGGGTGGAGGCCGGGTACCGGAATACGCAGCGTGGGACGTCCACCCACAAGGTGGACCGACGACATCATAATGGTAGCAGAAAGGCGCTGGACGCAGGCAATAAATTCATTATTGCAGTGTAATTTCAAAATAATTCAACCATTATTTACAAAATCTTTATTTGGAAAACTTTTGTTTTACAATAGCTATTTATAATTTCAAATACAAACAGAATTCCATGAATTGGTTAGCCTAGCCAGTACCCTTGAAGTTTTTCTTGCTGATTGTTATTGTAAATTTTCATGATAGTGAGCAAGACTTGATTATGTCTGCTTTAGAATGAAATAATCACTCATAATCCCACACTTCTTCATCCACTGTCTGAAAAAAGAAAGAATATTATTTAAACACAATTATAAATATTACAATTACATAAACAGTTCATAAATAGAAACATTTACTTAATCCTATTTGTATTTTAAGTTTACATACAAAATATTGATCACAGTATTATTACACGGTGAAAGAACTATGTGAAATAAATATAGGAAAGAAGGTGAAAGCTTATTTGTAGGAATAAAGATATTTTTCCTTTTCTCCGGTGCTGTTACTTATGAAAATCAAGATCTGCGGAGTATAGCTAATATTTTAGACTTTAGGTACTTACTTTGCTACTTATGAGTGTAACTTTATTTCTCAAATCTCAATAAACTTTCTGACTGCTTCATGTAAGTTGAATAATTACTGTAAACCTCGCATTATGGGGTAGGTAGTGGAGTTCGGTTATTCTGTTAATTTTGAAGACTTCATTCTTTAATACTATCGGTATGATTAGGAATTCTTCATTGTTTTTCTTTAACTTGGTTATCTCTTCGTTTGATATTTTCCGTACTTTAGAAATATTAAAAATAAGACTGGAAACATAAAAATACAATTTTAAAAACACAAACAAATACAATCAAGCAGTCATGTAGGTAATGTCAACAAAATTGACATAACTTTTTTTTAATGACGTTCTCACTGCTTTAAGATATGTGTTTTTAGCCGAATTAGTAGCAGAAATGGCCTACTGTAGGCCTAAGATGCGCGCATCGACAATGACATGATAATATGATAAGACAATTTTCGATCACGTAGATAATTTTATCATTTTCCCTAACATGGGACCATCGATAGAAAAGTCTATCGACCGCTATCGCGTGATAACCGAATTGTTGCCATATTAAGAAAAAATTGCGTTATTATGTTGGCCAACCTTGAAATATTTTAGTTCATTCGTTCAATCTCGTTCATTTCTGCTACTAATTCGGCTAAAAACACATATCTTAAAGCAGTGAGAACGTCATTAACCTTTAACTGGTGACCTGCCCGTCTCTCAGACACCGCGTTTCGTTTTTTTTATTTATCTCCCCGCCTTTTTGTCGCTTCTCCCCGTGCCTTTTGGTACCTTCCGCGTTTGCCATACACTTTCGCTCAGTAGGGGGCGCACCAGCTCAGGGTCTCCTGTGTTGCCTGTGTGCAGCTTTCGCCGTCTCACAGACGTCAGGTCAGTGCTAATGTGTATTTTACCTATGTGTCTGTTGTTCGTCACCTCACAGTTAGTTTACACAACTTCATAGTGTTTGAGGAACGTCACAGCGGTGGTAATGTATTGTTATTATCTTTTATAGAATGTCTCACGATAAATAAACGAGGTCTGTCAAAAGAAGGAGGGTTCTTAGTCAGCGAGGTATAATACAGGAGCTTCTAACAGAGAGCGACGACGAGTGTAGTAGTTTTGACGACGATATAGGCGATCCTGACTTCGTTTTAGAAAGTCTGCATGTTACCAAATCTGAGCAATCTGGAGATGAAATCAACACCTCCACCATTGAATAACAGTGTCCTGACGAAATAGGAGGGGTTGATGGATGAGGTGGAACAAAGTGTTTCAACTATTCAACATCCTTATTGGCCTATGTATAATCATATTCTATAGCTTAGCTCAGTCGATATTTTTCAGGAATAAATTCTTACGTCTTAAACAGTGATTGCGACAATACTAACAAGGTAACTAGGGGCAGCTTCTTATTATCATTGGATAGCTCTTTAGTTATACCTCAATTGAAACTCGTGACTTATAATGACTACCCTACCCCGCGAGCTGCGTTCAGTTGATGTTGATGAATTACCACCTAGACCAACTTCTGCCTCGTCCCAAAACCATTCTGGGGTTAAAAGAACATGTGCCATTTGCCTTAGCCATGTAATAAAATGTACTAGGTTCACTAGAACTTATTATGATAAACCTATGTGCCTAAATTGCTGCAAGCAAAATTGTGATGTCTGTAGACGTGAACGTTTCTAGTAAGTGATGTTTGATGATTGTAGTTTTTTNATTAAAGCCCTTAAAAAAGACCACATGGAGGAATTAGATTGATAGTAATGTGGAATGTATGTATGGTATCACCATCAAGTTATAAAATTAGTAAAATTCATTTATTCTCATTGTTATTATAGCAAGTTTGATTACACATCCCACCCAATGCTAATTTCTGACAATGACCTTGCCACTGTTTGATGTAGACACAAGAAGCTCGGTCACCACATTCCGCCCCATTTTCAATAATTTTACAAGATTATGTAATGACAGTAGGTACTTAAATCAAGCTAAACACTGTGGGGTATCTCACGACATTTGCAACTTAATATGTATTGTCTGATGTACTGTTGACTGCCTACCTAAGTAGGTAAGTAATGGTTATTTTACAAGGTAGGTAATGTAATAATTAATATGTGGGTGGGACTGTGGGAGCACTAAGATTTTGCAGCTAGCGATTATAAACTGTCGCAAGATTCGCCTCACACCAATGATATTATACAGGGTGACTGGAACTGAACCCGCCATAGCTAATACGCGTATAGAGGAGGTCATTTGCTAATTATTGAACCTTACTTTATATGACTAAAGTTTTATAGTTTAGGAGATATGTAAATTTTTATACTTTTATCAGATTTTTCCGAAATTTGACCTAAAAACTGCTTCAATTTTTTTTCTCGCATGATTTTAGCCGATTTTTTAATTAGATACTAATATCGAATAAACCTTTAGTCAAATAAAATAACTTTCAGATTTAGATAATGATTCAATAACTAGTTACGAGCCGCCAAAGTTCAACAAAAGTACAAACCACGATAAAAAATTCAAGTTCGAATTCGATTTAAAATAAAACTAATGGTGATAATGGATTGCCAATGATGTTAAAAATATCTCTACCTTCTCTTCTTTCCAATGATATATCACACGTAGTAATTAGATATTGAAATTTATTAAAAATTCAAAGTTTATGGAAGAAAATGGAGTAATAATACGAAAATTATCCATACAAAGTTTCTTCAAAATCTCATATTTTCTGCTATACTCCTTTTCATAAGTATTTTTGAGTGTTTTTTGGAAAAATAATTTAAAAATAATAATCACATTATGAAGAAAAGACTTCAAAAAAAATCAAAATCAACTTTGTATTCAATAATTTTTGTATTATTTCTCCATTTTCGTCCATAAACTTTAAATTTTTGACAAATTTCAATATCTAAATACAACATGTGATACATCATTAGAAAGAAGAGAAGCTAGAGATATTTTTAAGATTATTGGCAATTTATTATCACCATTAATTTTTGTTTCAATCGAAATCGAAGTAGAATTTTTTATCGTGGTTTGTACTTGTGTTCGACTTTGACAGCTTGTAACTAGCTATTCAATCATTACCTGGATCAGAAATTTATTTTATTTGAATAAAGACATATTCGATATTAGTATCAAATTAAAAAATCGGCTAAAATCATGCGAGAAAAAAAATTGAAGCAGTTTTTAGGTCAAATTTCGGAAAAATCTGAAAAAAGTATAAAAATTGTCATATCTCCTAAACTATAAAACATTAGTTATTGAAAGTAAGGTTCAATAATCAGCAAATGACCTCCTCTATACGCGTATTAGCTATGGCGGGTTCAGTTCCAGTCACCCTGTATAAAATCTTTAATATCATTGCCTCACACTGATACACTCTTGAACTAGAACTCAATCTCCACCTAGAAGTAAAAGTATCACAAAGGTGCTAGATTCCTTTCTTTGAATTTTACTAGCCTCAAATTAGTCGTAAAATGTCATTTACCATTATAAATGATAAATAAATAGAGTTAAAGTAGCTTGCAAAAAAGTTAATCTCCTATCGTCTTGCTATCGTGGGCAAGGATCGAGGACGATAAAAACACCACATCCTATCCTATCGTGATGTCAAAATATGATATAGTTAGCGCTTCATGTTAGGGCTTGCCAGGTTTATCACAAAAAAAAAAAACAAATCTATCACTATCACATTTTGACAGATGACATGATAATTTTCGGGGTGCCATGTTAGCGCCGGTAGATAAAACGATATAGTGACGTCAAAATCGATATAACGCCGCGATAGCAGTTTATCACGGCGCGCATCTTAGCCCTGCTGGTCATATTTACAATGGTATTTTCACAGCAAAGCGCGGTTCATGTGATTTTATTATTAAGTGAGAACTAACAGGACTTGTCGGTTATGAAATTGAGCAATGTAGTTACGTTTATGAACAAATAATTTTTCACGTCAATTGAATATTGTTGTAGAATTTGTTGTTATTGTAGAAAGATAGAGAAAATGTGTCATGAACACTCTCTTACTTTGAAAAATATAAAAAATGCAGTTAAATGGGTTGAAAATATTATGACATTAATTGAAGTTTTCCAGGAATAGGTTCCGATAACTGAATCTGATTCTGAGATGATTGCCGATTTCAGTCGTAGTTGTAGTTCAGTCCTAACAGACTTTATTTAGCTTAGTTGGAAGGGTTAAGAGAAATATTAATTAGAATTTTATGGGTTTTTTGCACCTTCCTTCTTTCCCTTAGTGTTTGTGTCCAAGTTTTTATTTGACTTGAGCTTGTACTCTGGTGGCAGGTGGAGGAGTTATTTCCAGAACTCTCCTCTGTTTTTGATGTCGTCCCGTTTCCTTAGAACGAAGGGCTTTTTTTCGCAAATAACTTAAAAATGTCTGCAGATCTAAGGATTCGCTGCGAGCTTTCAGAAGCTTACGTGGCCCCTTAATATTGTGCAAATGTTTTATAAAGCTTTCGCAATAAACATTCACATTAATGGTTTTTTTCCACAACAAGGAAGCTCTTGCCCTACATCTCACCTGAAGGAAAGTAATGATTAGGCTGAAGGTGGAAGCGAGCTTTACCCGGAATCCTCAACCACAGAGATAACGGTTTCTAAGCCGACTTAGTTAGTTATAGCTAGATCGATTTATCTGCAAGATGATATAGACACATCGACATCATGTTACGGATTAGGGTTTCAGGCATTAACAACTTAATCAAGAGCCCCATTATCGCTATAGAATACAATTATCTAGTGTACTACATTTCCAACTTAAAAGCCTCATGTATACAGCATAGAGTTGGTTGCGATGGTTTTCACGTGAAGTGTATTCCATGCATAGACTTTAATTAATGGTTATTAGGTCAGTTGTTTAAGATTTAGTAACTGTTCATTGTGCGGCAAACTCTTGAGCAGTAGACATATTATGATCTAGGCCCAATGATTCAGCAAAAAGCTGAAAGTTTCGTGTATATGCAAATAAACTTCTAAGGGCGTGCCACGTCACGCCACGCACATCTGTGCGCTCCATATTTGTCAAGCGTTTTCGACTGAGTGACAAGTTACGTGTCAGATTTACGCCACGAATAGGCCACTCGTAGCTTGTTATGTGTTCGCGCGATAACAAAGCTGAGCGACACAAACGGTCGATTAGCATAAATCGCGAACAAACGGCGGGTGGCGACGCTCAAAAATTAATATCGCGAGCGTAACCTGCCGGATTCGAGACGCTTGCGATATAAATTCACGCCCCTACCACGGGTTACCGTCTAATATTATAAATGCGAAAGTTTGGATGTCTAGATGGATGTTTGTTACTCTTTCACGCATAAACTACTGAACGGATTTTGATGAAACTTTACACTAACAAACTTTTCCTTATTTTGTGTGGAGACTAAATCTCGTCAACGACCTCATATGCAATAATTTAATGTCCTAGAAAAGCCAATGTTGATGTTAGCCTTATTTATTCATATATTGCTGAAATATTCAATACAGATCTTTTATTAAATGTGTTAAACGTCAGTAAATAAATGTTTTTGCGGGATACTTATACAAATGTGTATGTAGAAACTCAAAAAGCTCATTTACAAAATATTCAGAATAACTTTAGCTAAATCTGTTAAATTGCAAAATGATTTGGTTATTAAAAATAAATTACCTAACCATCAAAATTAAGGGCAATCCCCTCACTGATTTCCCTCAAGATTTAGTCAGTGTCCATACTTCGTTGTTACGGAGAGTACACTAATTACGAAGTTAATCCAACTGATTGTACCCCCCTTTTAATTAAGTAAGCGCTGCTATCTATTTGGTCGGTGCAACGTCGTAGATAAAAACTTAATAAGAAACTTCTTATCCCAAAAAGTTACTCTGAATAAAGCTAGCTGCTTGCGTATTTGTATTAGCTTATTTTTTTATCCACCGTTCTACCTAATTCATCGGCTGAATACCACATTTGCAGCAACAAACGAGAATGTTAATCTTTATTTGGCAAGGCTACCGTAATTAACGTAATTAATTATTTCGAGTTCCAGGAGTACGGGCACCGTAGTCACTAATTACGCCGCTAAATAGGACCATTGTTCAAAACATTGGCGTCGAGCTTCGCACAATCCGCGCGATTATAAATTTTCCGCATCTATGTAGGCCTACATATTCGAAATTTCGAAATCTTTGAAACTTTTGCGTTGAGCGTCGCGTGGCACGACATTCGTATTTTATGTCGCAGACACCTTGCTAAATGGATCGTTAATTGGATGTATAGGACGTTTATTAAACGGCAACCGTCAATCAAAATGGCTGAAGGATAACTAGCCAAGTTCAACCACAAGTCTCACCTTATTAATTAAACATTTAATAACTTGGCTGAGTCTTAGGCTGGGTTGCACCATCTTACTTTGACTTTGACAAACGTCAAAAATCTGTCAAACTCCATACAAAATGCACCGGTTATCGTCATAGTTACGGTCAAAGTTTGGTGGTGCAACTCAGCCTTAATCGATCATCATCAAATAGCTGAATATCAATACGTCAAGTTGATTAACGTATTCAATTTCAATTCACTATCGGCTTGGTGCTTAATGTACCTATGGTCTTTTAGCTGGCTAATTTACCAGACGGATACAGATGATGATACTTATATTTGATTGCCACAAGACTTAAGCTTTCATGCGTTTCGTGAGCTAACATGGAAGATCTACAAGAACTGAAAACACTACCGCACAAAACTCCCTCGATATAACGTAAAGAAAGGCAAATGAAAAATTAAATAAGAAACAAAAGAGTTAGCAAACGGAGAAAACCTAATATTTGAGTGTCGGGGTGGTATTTGCGATGTAAAGAGATTCGCAGCAGCGCTAGCGCGGCTAAGGCCCCTCGCCAACGGCGACTTTTTGTAGCGATGCAGTAGCGATTATGTCGCGCGTTCGCATCGATACAGTCGCAATGCGGTCGCTAGCTGTGTGCCCTCGCCTACATAAACGCGCTTCTGATGCGATGCAAACGCGATTCAGTAACCCTCCCCGATGTCGTCCGACACGGTTGCGCGTTTACATCGACCAGTCGCGCTGCTATAGCGCGATTGTAGCGCGTTGGCATCGCTTCTGTAGGGCGTTGCAAATGCGACTAACACGCGTTGGTAGCTACAAAAAGTAGTGTAGCACATAGTAGTGTGTACCTGCCCTTACGCGAACACATTTATAAGATCGTCTACGGCTATGTAAACGCAGACTTAGAAGTCTCCAAAATAAAGGATTCCCGTACCATTTTTAGCTGTGTTGGTTTTCAGAAAATGCAATCTATACAGTGTGAGTCACGTTAAAGTGTACATATGAAAATAAATGAAACTAGACCTATTTTTATCGACAAAAAAGAGCTCAAAAATTTTTTGAGATTTTTTTAAAAATTTTTATAGAATTTTTTTTCTTCCAATTACTTATTGTAAAGAAAACGTAATAACTTTTAAACTATGCGGTATATCCTGATAAAATAAAAACAGTAATAATGCTAAATAACAGGCGATACTAAAAAAATACATAAAATACACAAAAAAGGCCAACAAATAATAAAAAAGATACTTTTTGAAAAAAATCTGCTTTTAAATTCGTGTTTTTTTGGTTATTTGATAATTTTTTCCAAAAAATGCCCCTATAACCGGTGGTTTTTATTACTTTGTATTATTCTGTATATACAGTGTGAGTCACGTTAAAGTGTACAGTGTGATTTAGCTGAAAATTGTCAGGGAGGTAGTTTAGAGCCAGGAGAAGGACATAGGATACTTTTTATCCCGTTCTAAATAAAAAAAAGTCTGCTTATTTATTGTCATTAAGGCGAAACAAAGTTCGCCGGGTCAGCTAGTCTATATATATAAAAGTCGTGTTAGTTACTCCACTTATAACTCAAGAACGGCTGAACCGATTTAGCTGAAAATTGTCAGGGAGGTAGTTTAGAGCCAGGAGAAGGACATAGGATACTTTTTATCCCGTTCTAAATAAAAAAAAGTCTGCTTATTTATTGTCATTAAGGCGAAACAAAGTTCGCCGGGTCAGCTAGTTTCAAATATTTCTAACTTCAGACCTTTAAGAGTAGATTGAATGAGTAGGTAGAAAGTATGGGTGTTTGTGGTCTACTATAAATCCGAATCGATTTTTTTTTTACTTGCAACGTGGATTAGGATCAACGTGTTATTGATTGCATCATTTTGATTTCTCAAATTGTCGTCTTGTAAACTTTTTACACATTTTTCAGATTGACTCTCACATTTAAGGTACAGATTAAAAACAAGACAGACACGAAAAATATTAAAACCAATCTATTTTTTAATAGTTCTGTGGAATCCTAAGAGCTGGGACACTTGACTTTGAATCTCCTCAGTCGCCGCCATTGGCCTACAAAACTTAACTAATTAAAGTTGGCAATTCGCTGTGATTGTCGCGATTGCGATTTATAACTTTACACATTAATCTATACACGTGACTGTGGAAAGTGCCATTCCGTACATTTGGTGCAAAAAAGGCTATATATTTAACGCATGTAGAAACACTTTGAATGCCGCACCGAAAACTCGACTTGTCGAACTGGAAATAAGAAAAAAACTAATGAAATACTGCAACACTGTAGGTATATTAAAAAGATACGTGTTCTGTAATTTTGAGACTAACTTTAAAGGCCACGACCAGTACCTAGAGCGGTTTTTGCAGAGCAACTATACATAGGTGAGATATTAGCTTCCTCGTCGTGGATAAAAAAAAAATAAAAAAGCCATAAGAGCTCATTAATAAATCGTCGACATTTATTTTCAGAAATCGCCTTTTATGAATATTCATTATTAATGATCATTTTTTTTTTGTAATCGTTTATGTAAAAATTCAACGAACTTTTCGTAAGCTTTTGCTTAAAAATTAATGCTCATTCATGTAACTTATCTCGTTTTACACTATTTGCAGCGCTTAAAAGAAAATCCCCCTTCATTTTCACTTTCCCAAACAGTTTTATAATCCTATTAGATTCCTTATGTAAGATAAGAAAAAATAAAGTTGGAGGGTTTTTTAAAAAACTGCGACATAGAAGAGATAACAGAATTGCTTTTTGTAACACACGACACACATTTAGTCTTTGTTATTTTGTGATAAGCATGTTGATAGGCTTTGTTGTGGACACAAAACATTTTCAGTATAAAAGCTAGGTAACAATAAGAGATCACGAGACTTTGATGTAAGCTTGGCCGAAGCGTCCGTAATTCTATTGAAAAGAAAATAAGCTTTTGAAAATCTTCTTACCTATTCGTTTCATCTTTTACGCAAATGAAAAGAAAAATCAAATAACACATTTAAAAAGTATTGCCAAAGTATGTAGCTCAGTTTATATTATGTACACTAGTAGTTCCCGAAATAAGCGCGTTCAAGTACACAAACAAACAAAAAAACAAATAAACACGCACAAACTCTTCAACTTTATAATATTAGTATTAAAATATGAGACCTTAAAACAAAAAATATAAAAAGAACCTAGAAGAGTTTCAACGGTTCCTACAATTATGCCATTCCTCTACGTCTCCCCGAGAAATTATTAGCTTAATTGATGCGGGATAGACACAGAGCCATCGCACGACCCAATGACAGCTGGTAGCCTGGTTAATGAATAAGATCACGCCACGTAGTCAATTATCAGGTTATCAGAGTGGGTCTGGATGTAGATTATCCTTAGAACATGGATTACTTAGGTAATTCCAATACAGTGTGAGTCACGATAAAGTTCACATATGAATTAAGGTAAAACTAGACCTATTTATATCGACAAAAAAGAGGTCAAAATATTTTCAGTTTCGTTGTTAACGAAGCGTTGAATGGCGCGCCCGGAGAGGCTTAGTTCAAACGATCATTGCATACGTTGTGATAGGGATAGAGACATGCGATTTTTGGTTTTACAAAAGTAATACAGACCTACGATAGAGAATAATAAAAAGTAATAAAAACCACATGTCATACGGGTATTTTTTGGAGAAATTTATGAAATAACCAAAAAAATACGAATTTATAAGCAGATTTTTTGCAAAAAGTATCATTTTTATTATTTGTTGGCATTTTCTGGGTATTTTATGTACCTATTTTTTTAGTATCGCCTGTTATTTAGCATTATTACTGTTTTTCTTTTATCAGGATATACCTTTTAGTTTAAAAGTTATTACGTTTTCTTTACAATAAGTAATTGAAAGAAAAAAAAATCTATAAATTAAAAAAAAAATCAAACATTTTTTACCTCTTTTTTGTCGATAAAAATAGGTCTAGTTTTACCTCAATTCATATGTACACTTTATCGTGACTCACACTGTATAATAGAGCAAACGTGCGGATACGTGTCCAGATTAACTTATTCGTTAATTGAGCTGAAATCATACTCTCAGTTGAATATTTTTGCGCAGGTTTAGTCTAAAAATAACAATCTCTTCGTTAGATACAGATAGCACTTATAAGGAAACGGCGGATTATCTACAGTTGAGAAAATCATGAAAGTCCGAGTCTTGCTACAGCAGATAACAGACTACAAAAATACAGTTTAAGTACGTTCTTAACTATTATTATTAGACTATTATGCTGCAGGTGATTGAAATACAGTGTGAGTCACGTTAAAGTGTACATATGAAAATAGATGAAACTAAACCTATTTTTATCGACAAAAAAGAGGTCAATTTTTTTTGTGATTTTTTTTTTAATTTTTATAGAATTTTTTATCTTCCAATTACTTATTGTAAAGAAAACGTAATAACTTTTGTACTAAGCGGTATATCCTGATAAAATGAAAACAGTAATAATGCTAAATAACAGGAAATACTAAAAAAAAAACTGGTTTTGCTAAATATATTTTAATAAATACGAGTAATATCTCAATCACACGGCATGTCTCTTCAAGATTTATACCCACCCAAAGATTATATTTAAACAGAAAAACGGGCATTTGAATACAATCACACTTGATGGATGTTACGTACTAATATGTAGTCTGGGATAAATTCTAAGAATAAAGAGGGCGCTACCTCACTACAAATTTCTCAAATAAACTATGGATAATGCAGCAGTTCTATACTTCACCCCGTATTTTAAATTCTTTGCTGTCCAAGACAGAAGGCGTTCCGACTGAATCTTGCCTCACCGCACTCGCGAAAATGAGAACGGTCTCTTATGAAATATTCATACATTTGTGTGTCGATAAATCCGTCACGTTAAATTCTGTCGCACCACGACGCTCCCTACAGGGTTATAGAGTATTCCTGATCAGGGTATCAGTGTATATTCTGTCAAGAAAGTGAAAAAGTTTCATCAAAGCCATTGGCTCTGAAGCAACAAGCTTGTAAACAAATACGAGTTCATACGAGAGGAAAGTAGGCGTATGCACCCACATTCATGAACATTGTCATATTATTATCAATGTAATTTGATATTAAGTGTAATGATTGCGCAGAAACATGTCTGAATCTGACATCTGCCAGCCAGTATTGTTTTTATTGGCACGTGTTAAAAACCTGTAAACGTTGGACATATAAAATAATTATATTCATCGTAACATAATCAGCATCATATCAGCCAGTGGCAGTCTAATGATAGACGAAGGCAGAAAGAGTCTTCCCCAAGGTTTGTCAAACCCCACGATTTTTTTTTCAAGCAACTTCGAAGTAAATTGTTCGTCGAGCAGGCTCCTACTGTACACTACGTTTGCATCGTATCACCGCAGCGTAACTGAGGTTTATACATATTTTATCACAAACTGTAGTCTAGTCAAATATTACCGCTGCCATAACTAATCCAATTTGCAATCAACGCACATAATTACACAGCGTTAACGCTAAAACGTCGGTCAAACATCTGCACGCGCCCTCATCCGCGCAAATCACATGCCCTTGCCTTATTCCAACGAGCTAGGGTTGAATTTAAACGTGACACCTCGATGTATGCTCACATTTATCTACATTGCTAATGAACAAAGTAAAGCAAATCGTTTGTTGGATAAACTCGGTGTTTGAACGTATGTGCTTTCATCGAGTGCTCACTTGAAAGCCAGACCTTTCATATTCACGCCTCATAGACCGCGAGCCTTTTATTAATTAGACGAAAATATTTAAACAGCAGCACCTTTTAGAATTCAAACTGTTTTAGACGTTTAATTTCTTAAAAGGTGTTTTAGTCCACACTAACGTTTTTCGTTACAGTCTCTATTTTAACAGTCTGGGAATCGTGATAATTATAATTTACTGATATTTCTCGCCGTGTGGTTCAGGTAGGTAGTGTAGAATAAAACACTCTCGTTCTTCCCCTAGAATCGTAAAAGGTGACTAAGAGACAAAATGTGCGAATATCTCCCCAAAAGCAAAAAATATCTTTATTTGTTTAGAATAACTAATCAAATTAGTTCTTACAAATCGTCAAATAGTACGCCAAATTCTCTATTGGTAAAATACGATATGTCTCAATATACTTGTAGTATTTAATCAGAGTTAATTTGTCCAATAGATTTTTATTTGACAAGTCAATGCCACACACTGTAATGAATATATTAGATAAATTTTCATACGTTTGTTTTGTATGAACTCATATTTAGGTCGTAAACCCTGTGTCGTTAAACGCGTTTTGTTCGACAGCAAACATTTGTAGGTAACCCATTACTGAATCCATGCGACCGTTTCGTGGTTAAGCCGGGCTGTACAGCCCAAGGCAACATCGATAGGCGATTCGAAAAAATCTCCTACAAATAAGAACACAGAAACATAAATATTAAGCGGAGTTTTTGCTGTGTTTCCTCTGGGATCATTTATATCACTAAGAGCTACGAGTATGTTTGCATGCCATTATACCACGGTAATACTATCTATACAGTATTCCAACTAGGCCATATTTTTAAATAAATGTCAACAGTCCCGCGGTACGTCACGGTATGACAACATGCGATAGGGCTGCCCACCTACAGTACCCATTCTAATTACATCTGTCTACTTAGAATTTCTGTCTTGTTTTGTGCTTGTATATTTTTTTTATTTAGACAAACAAAATACTTTGTGAATGGAATAGGATAAAAATGCGTGTTGTTTTGTGTTAGTAGATTTAATTTTAAAAAATATACTAAAATAATTTTGAATCTACTAATCATAATGAGTACTTAATGACCTGTTACTTTAATTTCAGGCGGATGAAGTCGTGGGCAAAAGCTGGTTTAATACAATATAATTTTTATTTCAAATCAAATTGACTGAAAATGAAAATTTTTGACTGTTAATACCTTGTTTTTGACTTTGACCGTAAATGACGGTAGTCAAATTCAATCACCTTAGTCATTATTAACACTAGCTAGGCCATCGACGTCCGTTCGGCACATTCGCGACACCCCTAACCCTAACTGGCCACACCAGCGCCAGGTCCACCATCAGCCTGATCACCAGCCTGGCCACACCAGCGCCAGGCCCACCATCAGCCTGACCACACCAGCCTGGCCACACCAGTGCCAGGCCCACCATCAGTCTGACATCACCAGCCTGGCCACACCAGCGCCAGGCCCACCATGTGCCTGACCACACCAGCCTGGCCACACCAGCGCCAGGCTCCACACCACCAGCCTGGCCACACCAGTGTCAGGCCTCACCAGCGCCAGGCCCGCGAGCATCCTGGCATCACCAGGAGCCAGGCCCGCGAGTTGCCTGGTCAATCAACCAGCCAGGTGGACACCAAGTGGACAGCCAACCAGAGGTCCACCACCTGGGTCATCAACCACTCATGGAGTCACCGGTCTACGGTCATCGGGCAGCAGGGCAGCCACGTGCAGCATCCTCCGCGCCTTCTTCTTCTGCGAGGTGCCAATATGTACGAGCACGATCGTACATCCTGCTGCACCGTCAGCATCGACCGCCGGGCGACCCATGAACCCTCAACGTGCACCGTCGGCACTCTACACCGACGGCACACTAACAAATACCTTTGAATGTATACAGTAAATAACTTATGTATAAATAGCAATAGAATCATAACAATAAACAGATAACAACCGTCCGTCGTTGTGTCTCATTTCCCCCCGCTGCGGCCAAGACACCCTTAGCCGTCGCTATGATCAGTCCGGTGAGTCTGCCGGGCTGGCAGCGGGTCCCCGCCGCCTACCTGCCGTCCTAACGCTGCTGCCCTGGGCGACCTGGGAGCAGCTTCCTTCCTATCAAACCCTTATTATATCTAAGTATCTATTGTTAGGCAGGGCTAGGGCTCTAGGGACTTAGTGTCTTAGGGAATAGGGACTCTAGGCTCACTAGGGAGTTAGTTCCCTTCCTGACCGCATATCCCGGGCACGGGAGCGGTGCCTTACAACCACTGCCTCCCGCCCGTACATCGTTTTATTTAAATCCCAAGTTTTAGAACGCTAAACGAAACTAAAAAAAACACACATCCAAAAAACTAACCCTTGCATTTTTTTTAAATAAAATTGTTGAAATACATAAAAGTGACAGCTAAAAAAAACTTCCTCAATCGCTTTTGAAAATATTAAGAGTCAAAATCCATTTGGGAATTCCTTATATTTCTAAGAAGCACATTCACCTACGTCGACTCTACATTTGAGCACGGAGCTTTCGTATATTCCGGCACCACGCGTGGGTATGTGTATTGTGTGCTTAGTCCACGCACGTACAATGACGTTTTGTGCTGACAGCAATTACCCACACATTAAAATTTTTTATTGATTTACCGTTTTTTCGTCTGGCTGCTTCATCAAATGGTGCACCGACTAACGTTTGGTATGGCTCAATGAATGCAACGCGCCAGCCGCCAGATTTAACGCACAGTCAATTTGCGACCAAACGTTTAGAATATTGGATGGATATCCATTGTGATACTCTACTAAACCATGATCATGCGGTGTTTTTTCGCTTGCATGTTAGAATAGTTTTAAATTCTAAAAAAGGCGAGCTAATACAAACAAAAAGCTTTTGTCAGTCAAAATTAATACAATGCTTCATAGTTCACAAGCAATTCAGCTACAATGTATTCTAACAAGATTTTCGTCTTTGGATTTTGTTTTGCCTTCTCTCGCTCGAATATTTTTTTAATTTCCAACTCTTTTCTGTGCGAAATTATATTTCTATTTTATAAGATTTCTTAGATCTTTAACCTTCTTTTACGTAGCTACAAAGTAGTAAGTCTGTCGGTGTCCGCAAAAAAGTGGTATGTTTTGGTCGAGTTTTTCGTGCCAATGCCTTACAAACTAGGACGTCGCGTAGCCTCACCTAACATTTTTAATGAGGTTGCCGCCGACAGAACGGGTAAGGAAGCGAGTATTTGCACAATTGCCTAGATACCCGTGTATGTACATTTTACGAACGAGTGCGCCCGCTTTGACGTGCGAGGCGTGAGGTCCAGGCAAACTAGTGTGTCGACTTTCATGTTCCTTGTACGTTTGGAAGACTATTTATATTGAAAGATTTACTTGCACTTGAGATTTTAAATGTTTAGACAATCGTTGTCTAAACATTTTTAAATTTCAAGTGCAAGTTAAGTACTTTTGGTGATTCCGTGTTCTTTAGATACCTTTTGGGATTGAATCAAACATTTTGATCAATAAGCCTAAAAGTTTAAGACCATAGCCAACAATAAAAAAAAAGAATTGAATATCAATAAACAAACTCGGTACTTTACCTGGCGTTAACTTCAAAACAAACTCCGTTCATTCAAGCCACGTTTTATTATTCTCTTAAGTAAAACTAGTTTTATTGGTGACTAAGACAGTAATAAAACTTAGAAGTGATATTTTAGCTGGCACTACTTAGCATAGATGCATTTTATAGACATAAGAACGTGCCGTTACTAAGTTTTTATTAACCTTCGACCTGAAACTAGCAGTACCTCTAGCATGAACAACTTTCGTCTTCGAATCATTTGCGTATTCGATAAAATTCGATACTCAACCTTCGAATTGAACGATAACGTGACAATTTTGATTCTCAAAATAAGTTTCGTGCAACCATTTCTCATACTAAGTTCACTTTACGACACGTTCACAAGGGCGCTGTTGTAGTTTTCGTACTAAGTCTTTTGATGGCGATTCTAATACGCAAACGATTCGAACTCGAAAGTTTTTCGTGCTAGCCGTACAGATGTCGTGTTGTGAATTGAACACGGCGTAGGTTAAATTTTGACAGACCTCTCAACTTTATTCAATTCTATTCAGCATGTGTAAGAAAATGTAAATTTTTATAACAATATGATATAATAATATGAATACCTGAACGTTAAGATTTACCATGACTTAATTATGAATTTCTAATTGAGAATTCAGCGAATTCGGAACATTTGCGTCCATTAATGTGTCGCACTTATGAATCATTATGTACGAGTAATTAGTCTTTACGACCAATTTTAAAATTTAATTCATTCATTAATCATACAAAAACATAATCATAAAATGATTTTGAATACCTTTCATTAACCAACCAACTTTCGACATATTTTCCAGCTATAAACCTGTTGGTTCTATTAAAAGCAGAATTTAACATGTTACTTATTTTATAAAATAGTTAAAAAGTATGCTAAGAGTAACAACAACAAAAAAATTGGAAGAGTAAGGCTTCCACAGACCAAACGCGGGTCAGAAGCAGTGCGGGTCAGTTGCAGCGCGGCAGTAGGCACACTGAAGGCAGTGGCAGTTTCAAAGCAGTTGCAACGCGGGCGGTTGTAAAAAAATACAATATTCGTGACCCGTGTTTGGTCTGCCGAACCCTTTAATCTGCCTTGCATGTAGAGGGTAAAAAACAATGAAAAAGAATCGATAAGCTAATAACAACAATTCAGGCATGTACCTATGTGAAATGAATGCATCCTTTTATCGCTCGAAATGGAATGAGCAATTCTAAAACTTGCAAAGAGCTACCTACCATCGTCATTCCCATGTTCTCCGTTAAAAATGTTAAAGTCTAAAAAGAGAAGTTGTTTTCCAATAGACCAACGGACAAAGGAGGGAAATAGCAATTTTAACGCTATCAAGTTTTAGATTATTTTTGAAGGTGCCTTTACTTCGCGTTTCCTTTAAACTCTTTACTGGATATTTTTTGGCCATAATAACAAATCGGTTTGGGGACTATCTGTTTTGATTAGATGAAAATGATCCATTTCCTCGTAAATGTAATATTTTTAGAAATGACGGTTGATTTTCTACTAAAAGCTTGTCTGTTGGTTTATAGAATGCATCCAAACAATCATTTTTTCCTTGTTGTGTACACTTTTTTCCTTAATGTAAACGCTTAAAGATATGACATAGACAAGTGTGTTACTAACCGCAAAAATCTAGGAAAATTAATATTTCCTCAATTATTTGTTGAGATTTGACAATGTTCCTTGTTTGAAAAAGTCTTGTTGTTAATAGAAAGTGGTTTTAAATGGTAACATAAAAAATCTCCTCTAAAGCTGATTCGATGTAGGTAGGTACATGATTATTCTCTTCTCTGCCCTTTATCAATAGATACCTCCTGTTAGTTTGTACGTTTTTATGATGTAACAAAGGTTAGGTGACCCGGATATACAAACATTATATTAGATAGCCTTAATTTCATACAAGAAAATTTCTTACTGGAATCCTTAAAACATTTTTGTCAAAAGAATTTATTATGCCTATTCAAATAAAGTAATTTTAATAATTCCTATTAGAGATAATGAAAAATTTCGAGACAAACTTTCGTACGTTAATAAATGAACTTTGTTTCTGAACCAAATAAATAATATTATGTTTATTACTGTTTCTACAACTAATGACATCTTTGCCGTCAATATTCGCATATCAGTTTAGTTGGGAGACTACAAAGAAACCGTTGTACAAAGAGATAAAGAAAGATGCTGCCATCTAATTAGTTTGCAATCTCTTGTATAGTGCTGTTTGTACGAGTAGAAGTCTTTTAAATTTCCTTTTTAGTTATTATTATTGTAGTTATAATTAGTTTTTTGAAAGACTAACATAGTTTTGAAGAATAAAGGGAAGTTTCTTAAAAGTCTAAATTTAACCGAAAGCTGTTTGGTTGTGTCATTTTTACTGCTCTAGCGGGCAAGTTAGACCCTTCTTGTAAGTTCATAAGTTCTGACGTCTTTGTTGGCGCAATCTCCGTGGTATAAAGGCGCGTCCCTAGTCCCTACGAAGCCGCGCTTTGAAGCCCGGCTTCCCAATACTTTTTGTGTTTTTTAGTACGCGCCCACATTAAAAAAAGCGGCGTAGTTCTTAACGTAGCGCCTGTTTCGTTAAAATTGAAGAGAAGACTTTACTTAAGCTTAAATAGCGTTTATGTTACTATAGTCGGACTCAATGCGACCTTGTTTATAAATGTAAAACCAGTTTATCTACTTTACTTCAACAATATTATGATCGGCCGCGTGTCCTGGCTCTCCTTGCAAAATAGCGTGGCTAACTTTTTACAGAACGACAACCGACTCACATCTCAAACCTCACACAGTAAATAAATAAATAAATAAATCTTTGGACAATTTCACACAGCGCCAGCTAGCCCCAAAGTAAGCAACTTAATGCTTGTGTTATGGGTGCTAGCTTAACGGATATACTACTTATATACTTTTTTTTACATAGTAAAATAAATACTCACGAGTGTTATCTGGATGGCTGGCCTCTCACACTTCCGTGCCTCTAATAAAGACGTCCCTTAACAATCGCGGAATGTTAACAATGTTTCATTTTCAGTCAGATTCATAAAGCTTTTGTTTCATATTTTTTAGGACGGAATCTTGAATACGTGATTTAATTAAATAGGTAACGAAAAGCATTTATTTCGTCTTCGTTCCTTCCCCTTCGTAGCGGAGAGCGTTACGATGTAGCAGAATGTATACGCGTTATGATCTCGTAGCTACACGGCTCGTAGCACTCGTAGCATATTATGTAGCTAATAAATCTTCATAATACGTGATTTCGTGATATCTAGGCCCAACGTTTACAAACTATCTTAATATAGTGACTAGCGCCTTTGTTACTGAAATAGGTAATTGATTGACACTGCGACGACCTATCACGGGCGTTATCACCTTACGATGTTACACACGTCGCCTTACGACAAAGGCTTTCCTTTCAGCGTGCAATATTCAATATACAATAACATAGCCCAAGTTATTTGCGTGTAAATCGGTGATGCTGGTGTGGGTTTCTATAGAAATATTGAGGGGTGTTTACAATATCCCGGAGCGCCCTTCGTCCCAGCTTAGTGGGACACAGCACGGCGCGACCTGCGTTAAGGGCCCGGGTATTATACGTAGATGTAAATATGCCCATCGAGCCCCTGGGCCCTGGCAAGGCCCGACAACTTGCCTAATATTGTAGTCGTAGTAAAGTGACATGTGTCAACAGAATAAAATATTTATTTATTGAGCTTGAGTAAATTAGACTATTTGACACCACCAATCAATCTCTCTTATAGATTTTGTATAGTAAATTAGCAATACAAGCAAGCAACGTCACTGTTTTATCAACTCAAAACTACTTTTATCAATTATTATGCAACCAAAAACCTTATATTACAGAAAATTTAAAATTAAGTTTTTAAGACCAGAATGAAGACTTTTTTTAAAAAAATGTGATTTCAGATTATTGGGGAATGGTGTCAAATAGTCTATAATAATCTTATTTTCTAGGCAGAAAATATGAAGACTTATATAGTTAGTTATTAATTTTAACGCATATTTAGTGGTATTTTCATGAGGGTTGATGTTGTGGATAGCAATTTTGCGGTTTTCTCGGCACTTCGAAGTGTTATAACGGGTTAATAATCACATTTAGTTAAATAATGGAATAAATTGATGATTCAAACACCTCCATTTTATTCAGGATAATTTAACGGGAAGTCACTGTATATTAACTAGCCCACTATTGATTGCAATCAATTACCACTACTTTGATTTGTGTTGGAAATATTGAAAACTTAATTAAGGCAGAGAAAACATTATTTTCAGAAAGAGCCGAGGACTAAAAGTGTTTAGGCAGATTGTATACTTAACATGCCTAATAAATAATTTATGAGAAGTCCTATCGTAATTAATATCTTTAGAGTATTAAATACAGTATCGTCTTAACACGGGTAATTTATTCAAAGGTAAACAGAAGACATAATAAATGGATAAGCTGCTAAGTTTTTTGTATAAATTAGTTCCCGGCTTCGGACTTCGCACGAGTGTAATGTATTATACTTACCTAAAGCCTACTCTTGAATTTTTTATGAAAACCGTATTGTAATCCGTAGTAACATACAACTTTATTTTGTAGAGAGACAAACTTTTGTGTACGAGTATGCCTTTTTCTACCATTAATAGATTATTCTTAATCGCGGTATTTTACGAGAAAAAAATATTGAAAATCTATTTCGCGTGTGTCCATAACTTAATTTTTAAAGGTTAAGGCTTATTTTTGCGAAGCATTAGTATGTCTATTAAGCTATGTAGTAAACTGTGTGTACCTACGTATTTTTCTATGGACGAAGCAAATTATCCACGTGAGCCAATTTGAAACCGAAAAATTTATAAATCAAAAATTGTTTTCTTTACGGAAATCGATTAAGTTAGTGATTCTGAGTCGCTCCTAACTTTGGATACTGATAACAAAATCACCCTGTAGGTATATGATATAATATGTATAAATTGAAACAGTGTCCAGCATAATTTAAGGAACTGCTGATAACTCGGTCAGTGGTATAAATGGTGATGTGATGTTGTAAAAAATAGGGGACGATCCGTCCCTGCCCTGCTCACGTGGCGCGCGGCCTTGGTCCCGGCTTACGGTACAAGCCGCGGGACAATCTCACCCGCACCCGGATATTTTATGGCCCCTGCACATTAGGCCACTGGTGGCGAATTCGAGTCGCTACGAATTTTGTATAATACTTGTATCTAGTTAATAATGAAAAAGGGACGTTTTAATGTGATCCGTCCCTGCCCTGCTCACGTGGCGCGCGGCCTTGGTCCCGGCTTACGGTACAAGCCGCGGGACAATCTCACCCGCACCCGGATATTTTAAGGCACCTGCACATTAGGCCACTGGTGGCGAATTCGAGTGGCTACGAATTTTGTATAATACTCGTATCTAGTTCATAATGAAAAATAAGAGACGTTTTATTAATGTGATCCGTCCCTGCCCTGCTCACGTGGTACGCGGCCTTGGTCCTGGCTTACGGTACAAGCCGCGGGACAATCTCACCCGCACCCGGATATTTCAAGGCCCCTGCACATAAGACCACTTCAAGTGGCCAATTCAAGTGGCTACGATTTTTTTACATACAACTGTGAAGCTTTGGCCTGTAATTCATCTGATGAGAAATTTCATATCTTGGAGTTGCTACATATTATACTTTGCATCAACCTCACTCGGTCAACTCGAGTGGCTATTATTGAAAGTAAAGTATGGTCTAAAAAGAAGCAGATAAGTTAGACCAATCGTTCTAAAGACACCTAAAGGCTTATAAATTTAGACACCATGGTTGTCGCTTCAGTTCCTCGATCGGGCCCACTAGAGTGAGCCCGCCGTAGGCTGGACTTTGGTCCAACACCGCGGTGGGCAACCCTCTAGTTGGGTTCTCCACTGATCGGGCGCCTTATGCGCTCGATACGGCCCGATCGCGAACGTCGGTCTGCGACCGACGCGGACGAGCCTGGGCTTCGCTTCGCGAAGCCCACACTCGGCCTCGTCGGCACGCGCACCGACGATCGCCAAACGGCTAGAGTACCTTCTGTACTCGCCACTCTGCCCGGTGAAGCTGGAAAAGCTCCTCAAGATACCAGTGCGCGTCCCTTCAAAAA